>NC_092162.1:67586309-67643809 GCF_045791955.1 Oncorhynchus clarkii lewisi
CAATGAATACTGTCTGTAAAAGGGAAGGGTCAATGAATACTGTCTGTAAAGGGGAAGGGTCAATGAATACTGTCTATTAAGGGGAAGGGTCAATGAATACTGTCTGTAAAGGGGAAGGGTCAATGAATACTGTCTGTAAAGGGGAAGGGTCAATGAATACTGTCTGTAAAGGGGAAGGGTCAATGAATACTGTCTATAAAGGGGAAGGGTCAATGAATACTGTCTGTAAAGGGGAAGGGTCAATGAATACTGTCTGTAAAGGGGAAGGGTCAATGAATACTGTCTGTAAAGGGGAAGGGTCAATGAATACTGTCTGTAAAGGGGAAGGGTCAATGAATACTGTCTGTAAAGGGGAAGGGTCAATGAATACTGTCTGTAAAGGGGAAGGGTCAATGAATACTGTCTGTAAAGGGGAAGGGTCAATGAATACTGTCTATAAAGGGGAAGGGTCAATGAATACTGTCTATTAAGGGGAAGGGTCAATGAATACTGTCTGTAAAGGGGAAGGGTCAATGAATACTGTCTGTAAAGGGGAAGGGTCAATGAATACTGTCTGTAAAGGGGAAGGGTCAATGAATACTGTCTGTAAGGGGAAGGGTCAATGAATACTGTCTGTAAAGGGGAAGGGTCAATGAATACTGTCTGTAAAGGGGAAGGGTCAATGAATACTGTCTGTAAAGGGGAAGGGTCAATGAATACTGTCTAAAGGGGAAGGGTCAATGAATACTGTCTGTAAAGGGGAAGGGTCAATGAATACTGTCTGTAAAGGGGAAGGGTCAATGAATACTGTCTGTAAAGGGGAAGGGTCAATGAATACTGTCTGTAAAGGGGAAGGGTCAATGAATACTGTCTGTAAAGGGGAAGGGTCAATGAATACTGTCTGTAAAGGGGAAGGGTCAATGAATACTGTCTGTAAAGGGGAAGGGTCAATGAATACTGTCTGTAAAGGGGAAGGGTCAATGAATACTGTCTAAGGGGAAGGGTCAATGAATACTGTCTGTAAAGGGGAAGGGTCAATGAATACTGTCTGTAAAGGGGAAGGGTCAATGAATACTGTCTATTAAGGGGAAGGGTCAATGAATACTGTCTGTAAAGGGGAAGGGTCAATGAATACTGTCTGTAAAGGGGAAGGGTCAATGAATACTGTCTGTAAAGGGGAAGGGTCAATGAATACTGTCTGTAAAGGGGAAGGGTCAATGAATACTGTCTGTAAAGGGGAAGGGTCAATGAATACTGTCTGTAAAGGGGAAGGGTCAATGAATACTGTCTGTAAAGGGGAAGGGTCAATGAATACTGTCTGTAAAGGGGAAGGGTCAATGAATACTGTCTATTAAGGGGAAGGGTAAATGAATACTGTCTATAAAGGGGAAGGGTCAATGAATACTGTCTATAAAGGGGAAGGGTCGATGAATACTGTCTTTAAAGGGGAAGGGTAGATGACTACTGTCTTTAAAGGGGAAGGGTAGATGACTACTGTCTTTAAAGGGGAAGGGTAGATGACTACTGTCTTTAATGGGGAAGGGTAGATGACTACTGTCTTTAAAGGGGAAGGGTCAATGAATACTGTCTATAAAGGGGAAGGGTAGATGACTACTGTCTTTAAAGGGGAAGGGTAGATGAATACTGTCTTTAAAGGGGAAGGGTAGATGACTACTGTCTTTAAAGGGGAAGGGTAGATGACTACTGTCTTTAAAGGGGAAGGGTAGATGACTACTGTCTTTAAAGGGGAAGGGTAGATGACTACTGTCTATAAAGGGGAAGGGTCAATGAATACTGTCTATAAAGGGGAAGGGTAGATGACTACTGTCTTTAAAGGGGAAGGGTAGATGACTACTGTCTATAAAGGGGAAGGGTCAATGAATACTGTCTATAAAGGGGAAGGGTAGAAGACTACTGTCTTTAAAGGGAAAGGGTAGATGACTACTGTCTTTAAAGGGGAAGGGTAAATTACTAATGTCTTTAAAGGGGAAGGGTAAATGACTACTGTCTTTAAAGGGGAAGGGTAAATGACTACTGTCTTTAAAGGGGAAGGGTAAATGACTACTGTCTTTAAAGGGGAAGGGTAAATGACTACTGTCTTTAAAGGGGAAGGGTAAATTACTACTGTCTTTAAAGGGGAAGGGTAGATGACTACTGTCTGTAAAGTGGAAGGGTAGATGACTACTGTCTGTAATGGGGAAGGGTAGATGACTACTGTCTTTAAAGGGGAAGGGTAGATGACTACTGTCTTTAAAGGGGAAGGGTAGATGACTACTGTCTTTAAAGGGGAAGGGTCAATGAATACTGTCTATAAAGGGGAAGGGTAGATGAATACTGTCTTTAAAGGGGAAGGGTAAATTACTACTGTCTTTAAAGGGGAAGGGTAGATGACTACTGTCTTTAAAGGGGAAGGGTAGATAACTACTGTCTTTAAAGGGGAAGGGTAGATGACTACTGTCTGTAAAGTGGAAGGGTAGATGACTACTGTCTGTAATGGGGAAGGGTAAATGACTACTGTCTTTAAAGGGGAAGGGTAGATGACTACTGTCTTTAAAGGGGAAGGGTAGATGACTACTGTCTGTAATGGGGAAGGGTAGATGACTACTGTCTTTAAAGGGGAAGGGTAAATGACTACTGTCTATAAAGGGGAAGGGTAGATGACTACTGTCTTTAAAGGGGAAGGGTAGATGACTACTGTCTTTAAAGGGGAAGGGTAGATGACTACTGTCTGTAATGGGGAAGGGTAGATGACTACTTTCTGTAAAGTGGAAGGGTAGATGACTACTGTCTGTAATGGGGAAGGGTAGATGACTACTGTCTGTAATGGGGAAGGGTAGATGACTACTGTCTTTAAAGGGGAAGGGTAGATGACTACTGTCTATTAAGGGGAAGGGTAGATGACTACTGTCTGTAATGGGGAAGGGTAGATGACTACTGTCTGTAATGGGGAAGGGTAGATGACTACTGTCTTTAAAGTGGAAGGGTAGATGACTACTGTCTGTAATGGGGAAGGGTAGATGACTACTGTCTGTAATGGGGAAGGGTAGATGACTACTGTCTGTAATGGGGAAGGGTAGATGACTACTGTCTTTAAAGGGGAAGGGTAGATGACTACTGTCTGTAATGGGGAAGGGTAGATGACTACTGTCTTTAAAGGGGAAGGGTAGATGACTACTGTCTTTAAAGGGGAAGGGTATATTTGTCTGTGGAAAACCTTTAAAACTCTGTTTCTATTCCAGATGATGGTCTCTATCAGTGTCTGGTCTCACAATAGTGCCACAATTATCTATCATTTAGGAAATTGTTGCCTTTGCTTTGGGGTCAACTGTTGACCTAATGAATATTTTGTTATACAGGACATCTGTGTGTCTGGTTACTGTCAATAAGTACAGCTGAATGAGTATGAAATACATTCCCTCTCAGCACTTGAAGGAAAATTACACCGAAACGCTTTTTGGAGATACAGCCGTTGTGATGCATTTTGAATTACACGATGCAGCGTTTTGCACTATAGAATTCAAATTGCATCATACCGGCTGTATTTCTGTATTTTGAAAGTTATATATCTTTAAAACTTGATTGCTGACGTGCAAAACATGTTGGGATTATATCAACAATGGACTAATTAAAGAAATACCAAAATATGGATGGTGTGTGGAGTTTTACTTTAATGTCACTATGGGAAACAACTCGCAATCATTGAGCCTGAGTTTGAAAAGTTTTCTTTCACATTGTCACAGGGTTTGCAAAATAATACTGACAGTTTTTCCCAATTGTTAACACACTAAAACTGGCCCATGAGGCACAATGACCCAAATATGTAACCCATTTAGCAGAACCAGAAAACCAAATCTGCAATACTACTGGCACAGATTGAAATTATTATTATTATTATTATTATATAACAAACATTTGGCAAAACACAACACACAATTCTCTACATTTTGGCATTACCTTGACAACTAAAATCTCTTGTGTTCAAATGAAAAGCAACACTGTTAAACAAGCTGAGCTCAATTACCAACTGATCATTTTCACTCTCCACATGTTCAAACACTATTTGCATAAATGTTCAACTTTGCACTCAAACCTTTTGGTATGGACAACAAGACCACAGGTGAGTACTCCTGTGTTTGGAGAACAATGGAAGCAAACTTAGCAGGGAGAGTTGGAGATAGAGGTGAGGAATAAGGAAGACCAAGAACAAGGAGAAGAGTCTCGGCGACTGTGGTGGACCATGTGGTCAACCGTGGCTTGACCTTGAGAGAGGCTGGGCAGACCATGTGGTCAACCATGGTTTGACCTTGAGAGAGGCTGAGCAGACCATGTGGTCAACCATGGTTTGACCTTAAGAGAGGCTGGGCAGACCATGTGGTCAACCGTGGCTTGACCTTGAGAGAGGCTGGGCAGACCATGTGGTCAACCGTGGCTTGACCTTGAGAGAGGCTGGGCAGACCATGTGGTCAACCATGGTTTGACCTTGAGAGAGGCTGGGCAGAGAGTGCTGCCCAATCTGAGCCACTTCCCCGTAGCATCCATCATCCGGACGTTCCAAAATGAGAAGAGGTTTGTACTGCAGACATTGGACCTCTCTACTACTTTTACTACTTGACAGTAGTACAACATAAAGCACAGTAAAGACTGTAGATTCCAATACATACTGTAAAGAGAAACAAAGTAAATGGTTCATATATTACTGTATGTATGAAATTGGGAGCTATACTACTTTGTAACATGTTTATCTTGTATACTGTATTACTGTAGTGTTTACTGGACTGTATGCTATTTAGTTGTTATGGAACTGAAAGACGACCACCATGTACGTACATGGTGGTAGAACATGTCTATTTACAGACAAACAGGAGGCTGTAACCCTGCCATCTTCCATAACATCAGAGTGAGTTTATCAACCACAGACCCCATCCTTAACAAACACCATCTCCAGATGAAGCACATCTACAGAGTCATATTGGAAAGGAATCACCAAAGAGTGAAGGATAAATAGTAGGAATATGTGCAAGTGAGTAACGTTCTGGTATTACACTCTAGAAACATTAGAGACTCATTGATGTTGCCAGTGAACTTTACTATACAGCAATTGTAGTATTTTCTGTCATTTTAGAGAATCATGGAGATGGACGCAAGTCCCATCCCCCAGGAACGCATTCATAGATGAGGCTGGATTCCATTTAGTGAAGTCGAGGAGGAGAGGAAGGGACATCATTGGTCAACGCGCCATCATTAAGGTGCCTGGCCAGCACAGGGGAAATGTCCCCACATGCCCAGCCATGAGCCATAATGGGGTCCTCCACCGCCATGCCACCCTTGAACCATACAACACTGCCCATCTCCTTCATTTCCTGAACACCTTACTTGACAATGTTTTTCAGCGAGAGCAGAGAGGGCCAGGTGATCCTGAGCAGAGAGACGCCAGGTGATCCTGAGCAGAGAGGGCCAGGTGATCCTGAGCAGAGAGGGCCAGGTGATCCTGAGCAGAGAGACGCCAGGTGATCCTGAGCAGAGAGGGCCCGGTGATCCTGAGCAGAGAGACACCAGGTGATCCTGAGCAAAGAGACGCCAGGTGATCCAGAGCAGAGAGACACCAGGTGATTCTGAGCAGAGAGACACCAGGTGATCCTGAGCAGAGAGACGCCAGGTGATCCAGAGCAGAGAGACACCAGGTGATCCTGAGCAGAGAGACACCAGGTGATCCTGAGCAGAGAGACGCCAGGTGATCCAGAGCAGAGAGACACCAGGTGATCCTGAGCAGAGAGACACCAGGTGATCCTGAGCAGAGAGGGCCAGGTGATCCTGAGCAGAGAGGGCCAGGTGATCCTGAGCAGAGAGACACCAGGTGATCCTGAGCAGAGAGACACCAGGTGATCCTGAGCAGAGAGACACCAGGTGATCCTGAGCAAAGAGACGCCAGGTGATCCTGAGCAGAGAGACGCCAGGTGATCCAGAGACGAGAGACACCAGGTGATCCTGAGCAGAGAGACGCCAGGTGATCCTGAGCAGCAAATGTATGTTCTGATTTGGGACAACGTGAGTTTCCATCGGGCTGCTCAGGTCCACAACTACTTCCATAACCATCCCAGGTTTACAATTCTCCCACCATATTCCCCATTTCTCAACCCCATTGATGAGTTGCTTTCAGCATGGCGGTGGAAGGTGTATGTTCACAAACCCCATGAACGTACGGCCCTTCTCCAGGCAATGGAGGTCTGTGGTGACGTTCCATCAGAGTCCTGTCAGGGTTGGATGCGTCATGCCAGAAGATATTTCCTCCGCTGTCTGGCCAAGGAGAATATCACCTGTGATGTTGTTGAAAATCTGTTGCTGGACCAAAACAACAAACATTGTCTTTTGCAATGTGGTATTTGTTTCTTGACTTATGATTTTATACAGTTTATCTATACCGTACAGTTGATCTAATATATAGTAGAGTATAGGCTTATTTTTCTTCCTTTGCATATGCAAAATATATTTACTGTATTTTAGCATTTTTACTGTGTGCTTACAGTATAATGTTTGACATGTATTGAGTCACACACAGACAATCTACAATATAACAACAACATCTTAGTCTTTAAACTGAAATAGGTTTTGATACTGTCACCCCCCCTGATCTGTTTCACCTGTCTCTGTGCTTGTCTCCACCCCCCTCCAGGTGTCGCCCATCTTCCCCATCATCCCCTGTGTACTTAGAACTGGTCAAGCTTGGTCAAGCTTACTGTCCTGACCCTGAACCCACCTGATCACTCTGCCTGACCCTGAACCCACCTGATCACTCTGCCTGACCCTGAACCCACCTGAACACTCTGCCTGACCCTGAACCCACCTGAACACTCTGCCTGACCCTGAACCCACCTGATCACTCTGCCTGACCCTGAACCCACCTGATCACTCTGCCTGACCCTGAACCCACCTGATCACTCTGCCTGACCCTGAACCCACCTGAACACTCTGCCTGACCCTGAACCCACCTGAACACTCTGCCTGACCCTGAACCCACCTGATCACTCTGCCTGACCCTGAACCCACCTGATCACTCTGCCTGACCCTGAACCCACCTTATCACTCTGCCTGACCCTGAACCCACCTGATCACTCTGCCTGACCCTGAACCCACCTGATCACTCTGCCTGACCCTGAACCCACCTGAACACTCTGCCTGACCCTGAACCCACCTGATCACTCTGCCTTATCCTGAACCCACCTGATCACTCTGCCTGATCCTGAACCCACCTGATCACTCTGCCTGAGCCTGCCTGCCGTCCTGTACCTTTGCCTCCGCTGCTGTAATAAACATTGTTATTTTCGACACGGTCTGCGCCTGGGTCTTACCTTCATCCCGATAGATAGATAGTGTTTTGAACATGTCACATCGGTGTGATCTCAGTTGTCACTAAGTAAGATTCATTTGATGTATGTGTGTCTCCTTTTGTATTCAGAGTTTCCCTTTGAGCAGGGAGTACATGATCTTGATCGCTTGTGTTTCATTTTGCAAGACGTCTGTGGGGTTTGGGGGAAATTGGCTGTTTTTGTGTTTAGAATTTTGAGTACCTGAGATGTAGTTTCAGAGAACGTGTCTCAATAACAATCGGGAAAAACTGTAATACACGTGTGGTCGGAAAGTAATACATATCACAGTACACAGTACATCGTACATCAGTACATCAGTACACAGTACATCAGTACACAGTACACAGTACACGAGGACACAGTACACGAGGACACACACAATAAGCACGAAGCGGATTGAAGTTATCGTCCAACAAAATTGAATAAGGTAAATGGATTGGTGAATCACAAAGAAGGTGATGGTTGGTACATAATACGTATTCACAGAAATGTACACGGTAATGTACACGGTAATCGTGCAGTGAAAACTCAACACATGTCAATGCAACAAAGCACCACTCTGCTGTTTCAGCTTGTATGCCTCTTCTTCATTCAACAGCAACAGTGGAGCGTAATATGACGCAGGCGCGTTAAAACACAGTCACATACCGAGCCTCCTCATGCATTCCTTTCATCTAAACACATCCACACTTACAATACACACACACACAGTAAACCTATCGGTCTTGACTCCCCCTCAGCTCTTGAAGGCACTGTGTTGTGGTCAGTCTCCATAGCAGCAGAGCAGCATATAGTCCACGGTGTTCAGATCAAAGTCTCCTTTGAAACCAATGAGAGGCATTGGCCAATGACTCTCACTGGCGCCTCAGCACACTTCAGCCCAATGACCTTCTTTCGCCATTAGGAGACCGCTCCATGGTAATGACATTGTCAGACTGACGTTGGACAGTAGGCCTCACAGGCTGCAGGAGAAGAGGGCTACGGTTTGAACCCTCCTTCCATCTCCTAGACCTGGAACTATAAAAAAAAAAAAAGTATCATTCTAACCGAACAGCAGACTCTGTGTGACAATTTAAGATGACAAGTTGTTAATTCCTGAGTCCAAGAAAGAGAGGAAAAAAGAGAGAGGAATACAAGTATCAAATGTATAGTTTGAATGTACTGGGTAAAGTGATTTTCTTAATGTATCATTATGGTCACACCATCCATTGTTGTTTCTGTCTGGTCAATGATATTTATGTATGCAATCTCCACTCTGTCTATATATACACTGCTCCAAAAAATAAAGGGAACACTTAAACAACACAATGTAACTCCAAGTCAATCACACTTCTGTGAAATCAAACTGTCCACTTAGGAAGCAACACTGATTGACAATAAATTTCACATGATGTTGTGCAAATGGAATAGACAACAGGTGGAAATTATAGGCAATTAGCAAGACACCCCCAATAAAGGAGTGGTTCTGCAGGTGATAACCACAGACCACTTCTCAGTTCCTATGCTTCCTGGCTGATGTTTTGGTCACTTTTGAATGCTGGCGGTGCTTTCACTCTAGTGGTAGCATGAGACGGAGTCTACAACCCACACAAGTGGCTCAGGTAGTGCAGCTCATCCAGGATGGCACATCAATGCGAGCTGTGGCAAGAAGGTTTGCTGTGTCGGTCAGCGTAGTGTCTAGAGCATGGAGGCGCTACCAGGAGACAGGCCAGTACATCAGGAGACGTGGAGGAGGCCGTAGGAGGGCAACAACCCAGCAGCAGGACCGCTACCTCCGCCTTTGTGCAAGGAGGAGCACTACCAGAGCCCATGCCAAATGACCTCCAGCAGGCCACAAATGTGCATGTGTCTGCTCAAACGGTCAGAAACAGACTCCATGAGGGTGGTATGAGGTACCGACATCCACAGGTGGGGGTTGTGCTTACAGCCCAACACTGTGCAGGACGTTTGGCATTTGCCAGTGAACACCAAGATTGGCAAATTCGCCAGTGGCGCCCTGTGCTCTTCACAGATGAAAGCAGGTTCACACTGAGCACATGTGGCAGACGTGACAGAGTCTGGAGACGCCGTGAAGAACGTTCTGCTGCCTGCAAAATCCTCCAGCATGACCGGTTTGGCCGGTGGGTCAGTCATGGTGTGGGGTGGCATTTCTTTGGGGGGCCGCACAGCCCTCCATGTGCTCGCCAGAGGTAGCCTGACTGCCATTAGGTACCGAGATGAGATCCTCAGACCCGTTGTGAGACCATATGCTGGTGCGGTTGGCCCTGGGTTCCTCCTAATGCAAGACAATGCTAGCTAGACCTCATGTGGCTGGAGTGTGTCAGCAGTTCCTGCAAGAGGAAGGCATTGATGCTATGGACTGGCCCGCCCGTTCCCCAGACCTGAATCCAATTGAGCACATCTGGGACATCATGTCCCGCTCCATCCACCAGCGCCACGTTGCACCACAGACTGTCCAGGAGTTGGCGGATGCTTTAGTCCAGGTCTGGGAGGAGATCCCTCAGGAGACCATCCGCCGCCTCATCAGGAGCATGACCAGGCGTTGTAGGGAGGTCATACAAGCACGTGGAGGCCACACACACTACTGAGCCTCATTTTGACTTGTTTTAAGGACATTACATCCAAGTTGGATCAGCCTGTAGTGTGGTTTTCCACTTTAATTTTGAGTGTGACTCCAAATCCAGACCTCCATGGGTTGATAAATTTGATTTCCATTGATAATTTTTGTGTGATTTTTTTGTCAGCACATTCAACTATGTAAAGAAAAAAGTATTTAATAAGAATATTTCATTCATTCAGATCTAGAATGTGTTATTTTAGTGTTCCCTTTATTTTTTTGAGCAGTGTGTATATATATATATATGAATGTGTGTATTTCATTTACAAGGTCCTTGCCTCTGCTGTCTGTACAGTATGATGGGTTTCCATACAGTACGTGTGAAATATCTATTGTTCCAATAAGTATGGTAATGTTTGAAATACTGTGTTTGATTCTCAGAACGTGTGTGTATTTGATCATGTCGGTGTATTTAATGTTCAGTAACGTGTCCCTGTGTGTATTTGATCATCCAGGTGTAATGTTCAGTAATGTGTCCCTGTGTGTATTTGATCATCCAGGTGTAATGTTCACTAATGTGTCCCTGTGTGTATTTGATCATCCAGGTGTAATGTTCACTAATGTGTCCCTGTGTGTATTTGATCATCCAGGTGTAATGTTCAGTAATGTGTCCCTGTGTGTATTTGATCATCCAGGTGTAATGTTCACTAATGTGTCCCTGTGTGTATTTGATCATCCAGGTGTAATGTTCAGTAATGTGTCCCTGTGTGTATTTGATCATCCAGGTGTAATGTTCACTAATGTGTCCCTGTGTGTATTTGATCATGTCGGTGTATTTAATGTTCAGTAACGTGTCCCTGTGTGTATTTGATCATCCAGGTGTAATGTTCACTAATGTGTCCCTGTGTGTATTTGATCATCCAGGTGTAATGTTCACTAATGTGTCCCTGTGTGTATTTGATCATCCAGGTGTAATGTTCATTAATGTGTCCCTGTGTGTATTTGATCATGTCGGTGTATTTAATGTTCAGTAACGTGTCCCTGTGTGTATTTGATCATCCAGGTGTAATGTTCACTAATGTGTCCCTGTGTGTATTTGATCATCCAGGTGTAATGTTCAGTAACGTGTCCCTGTGTGTATTTGATCATCCAGGTGTAATGTTCATTAATGTGTCCCTGTGTGCATTTGATCATCCAGGTGTAATGTTCAGTAATGTGTCCCTGTGTGTATTTGATCATCCAGGTGTAATGTTCATTAATGTGTCCCTGTGTGTATTTGATCATCCAGGTGTAATGTTCATTAATGTGTCCCTGTGTGTATTTGATCATCCAGGTGTAATGTTCAGTAACGTGTCCCTGTGTGTATTTGATCATCCAGGTGTAATGTTCATTAATGTGTCCCTGTGTGTATTTGATCATCCAGGTGTAATATTCAGTAATGTGTCCCTGTGGGTATTTGCCAAGAGTCATAAATGTAATGTCTGCAAACAGACCCCACAAGAGAGCCATGACTCAACAGTATCCATGGAAACTGATCATTTGTCCCACAATCCTATCTCCCACATAGTTTGTCTTTTACTTCCGTCTCTTCTTGCGTGACCTTGCTTAGTTCTTTAGTACCGCTTGATGAAGAACGCGGTGGCTATTAAAATGCATCAATGTGTTTGGTCCAATGGTCTCTGTGTCAATGTTTCTGTGATTTGAGTGAGTGAGGGAAAAATCCTTGTTTCAGTCACATGAATTCAATCCCCTGGAATTGAAAAAGCTTCAATATTTGAGGGTCTGAGTGAAGTGTCAGAAGGTTAATGGAGATAGTTATAGTATATTCGTTGTTTCTGCTGGGAGAGTAAGAGGATGAGAGTGTGTGTGTGTGTGTGTGTCTGTGTGTGTGTGTGTCTGTGTGTGTGTGTGTCTGTGTGTGTGTGTGTCTGTCTGTCTGTGTGTTTGAGGAAGAGAGAGATACAGGGAGTGAGAGAAGACATGTCATTTGCTTGGTTATGTGTGTGTACATGTGATACATGCAAGTGATTTTGAAATCAAATGATAGCGTTGTTCACCTGTTGTTTAAAAAAAACATCTTAAGAAACATTTCAATAAAAGTCATATACATTTCTATTCCATTTACAAAAGTACCAAAACAAAACCCATAAGACTAGATTTACAGAAGGGCTAGTGAGTGAAGAGACACAACAGTAAGACTAGGAAGGTTTAAGGTTACACACACTATCACGTGGCGGTAAAGTCCATGGTGGGATCAGGTGGGAGAACGAAGGAGAGAAGATGGAGGCATTTGGGTCCATCAAAAATGAATACATTTAAAACATAAAAAACATGAGGAATGTAAAATTGCCAACACAAGTTCTAAAGAGTCATGTGATCGTAACGTAAACAATAAAGACAAAAATATATACTGTAAAGTGTTCTAGAACAGGGCAATTTGAGGGGGGATTGTTTGGTCAGGGAAAACTCATTCTGAATCATCAGCTACATCCTCTACCTCGGTGCTGTCCAACCCTCTTCCTGGAGATCTACTGTCCAGTAGGTTCAGTCCAACCCTCTTCCTGGAGATCTACTGTCCAGTTGGTTCAGTCCAACCCTCTTCCTGGAGATCTACTGTCCAGTAGGTTCAGTCCAACCCTCTTCCTGGAGATCTACTGTCCAGTAGGTTCAGTCCAACCCTCTTCCTGGAGATCTACTGTCCAGTAGGTTCAGTCCAACCCTTTTCCTGGAGATCTACTGTCCAGTAGGTTTTCAGTCCAACCAAGTGGTAGAGGTTAATGGTTCGCTGTCTCAGGCAAAACCAATGAGTTGTGGCATTCCACAGGGGAGCGTGCTTGGGCCTCTGCTGTTTTTATTGTATATTAACGATATGAAAGATGCTTGTTCTTGCCGTCTTTTCTTCATGTGGATGACTCTACACAAAAGTAAAACTATGTTGGAGAGCATACTTAGCACGGAGCTTACTAGCATTAGCAAATGGCTTGGAGATAATAAGCTATCTCTGCACTTAGGGAAAACTGAAGTAATTATTTTTGGATCCAGACCTAAATTGAGTAGGTTCTCTGAAATCAGTGTGGAATTAAGGCTGATGTGTTGACTACTAAAATCTCTGTTAGCTACTTGGGATGTATCCTTGATGGAAGCTTGGGAGGTGTGAGCATGGCCAATAAGGTGCTAGGGAAGGTTAATGCCAGGACTACGTCTTTGGCTAGAATGTCCAAGCTGCTTGATAAGGACTCCATGAAAGTGCTAGCTACTGCCCTCATTCAATGCCATTTTGACTATGCTAGTACTTCCTGGTTTGGGGGCTTATCTAAACTTACGAAGGGGAAGCTCCAGATAGCCCAGAATAAGCTGATCAGGGTAGTATTGAAGGTGAGTCCACGTATTCACATAGGCAGCAGCTGCTTTCAGGAACTAAACTAATCTTTCCTGGAGATCTACTGTCCTGTAGGTTTTCAGTCCTACCCTCTTCCTGGAGATCTACTGTCCTGTAGGTTTTCAGTCCTACCCTCTTCCTGGAGATCTACTGTCCTGTAGGATTTCAGTCCAACCCTCTTCCTGGAGATCTACTGTCCTGTAGGTTTTCAGTCTAACACTCTTCTTGGAGATCTACTGTCCTGTAGGTTTTCAGTCTAACCCTCTTCCTGGAGATCTACTGTCCTGTAGGTTTTCAGTCCTACCCTAATTTAGCATATCTGATTCAGCTAGTTAAGATCTTGTTGAGATGCTAATAAGTAGAATCAGGTGTGTTAAATTAGGGTTGGACTGAAAACCCACAGGACTGTAGATCTCCAGGAAGAGGATTGGACTGAAAACCCACAGGACGGTAGATCTCCAGGAAGAGGGTTGGACTGAAAACCCACAGGACGGTAGATCTCCAGGAAGAGGGTTGGGCAGCCCTGCTCTACTGCATATACAAAGATGTCTGGGACAATACCAAATCATGTGAAAACAATCAAATTAAATGAATACATGAACAAAAGTGCTGTTAATTTCTATCATAAATTATCTGGAAAAATAAGATCCCAAAACAGAAAACGGATTGGGGCAATGAGGGGCACACTTGGAAGTTTGGAGAAGAGGCCTGTTGTCTTATCTTTATACTACAACTCATTTATTTTGTGCATTGTCCCTAGCTGTTAATTACAACCAGCATACAATGCCAGCATAACTCTTGTATAATACCATTGTCTAAGTTCATCAGTGCTGATTAGGTCTTAAAGTGCAGTTATGTGTCTTGATATCGCGTTGTGATATCTGACTAGTTGAAGGACACGTGGACAGGATGATATCACACCATGGATCTGTCTAGTCCAGGAGTGGACAACTCCAGTCCTCAGGGCCTGATTGGCGTCACAATTATGCCCCAGCCCCAAGCTAAAACACCTGACTCCAATAATCACCTAATCATGATCTTCAGTTTAGAATGCAATGTGATTAATCAGCTGTGTTTGTTAGGGATGGAGAAGAAGTGTTATACCAATCAGGCCCTTGAGGACTGGAGTTGTCCACCCCTGGACATATATAGGTATAATAGGTATAATAACAGTAAGTATCTTTAAATACTTGTGGTCTATAGTTTATATTATGATATGAAAATGATGTGCTGTAACTGTGTTAGTGCAAGACAACAGGGTTGTTTTACGAGTGTTAAACGCCTCTTTCTTTCATCACTCAATATAAGGAATGCTTCAAACTGAGGATATGACATTCACTATAAATACTGCTCCATGTCCCATACTATACTGTCCCATACTATAGATACATGTCCCATACTATAAATATATGTCCCATACTATAAATACTGTCCCATACTATACTGTCCCATACTATAGATACTGTCCCATGTCCAATACTATAAATACATGTCCCATACTATAGATATATGTCCCATGTCCCATACTATAAATATATGTCCCATACTATAGATACTGTCCCATTCTATAGATACTGTCCCATGTCCCATACTATAAATATATGTCCCATACTATAGATACTGCCCCATACTATAGATACTATCCCATGTCCCATACTATAGATACTGTCTCATGCGAGCAGGCCTTTCTAATCGACCTGGCCCGGGTATCCTGGAAGGACATTGACCTCATCCCGTCAGTTGAGGATGCCTGGTCATTCTTTAAAAGTAACTTCCTCACCATTTTAGATAAGCATGCTCCGTTCAAAAAATGCAGAACTAAGAACAGACATAGCCCTTGGTTCACTCCAGACCTGACTGCCCTTGACCAGCACAAAAACATCATGTGGCGGACTGCAATAGCATCGAATAGTCCCCGCGATATGCAACTGTTCAGGGAAGTCAGGAACCAATACAAGCAGTCAGTCAGGAAAGCAAAGGCCAGCTTCTTCAGGCAGAAATTTGCATCCTGTAGCTCTAACTCCAAAAAGTTCTGGGACACTGTAAAGTCCATGGAGAACAAGAGCACCTCCTCCCAGCTGCCCACTGCACTGAGGCTAGGTAACACGGTCACCACCGATAAATCCATGATTATCGAAAACTTCAACAAGCATTTCTCAACGGCTGGCCATGCCTTCCTCCTGGCTACTCCAACCTCGGCCAACAGCTCCGCCCCCCCCCCCGCAGCTACTCGCCCAAGCCTCTCCAGGTTCTCCTTTACCCAAATCCAGATAGCAGATGTTCTGAAAGAGCTACAAAACCTGGACCTGTACAAATCAGCTGGGCTTGACAATCTGGACCCTCTATTTCTGAAACTATCCGCCGCCATTGTCGCAACCCCTATTACCAGCCTGTTCAACCTCTCTTTCATATTGTCTGAGATCCCAAAGGATTGGAAAGCTGCCGCAGTCATCCCCCTCTTCAAAGGGGGAGACACCCTGGACCCAAATTGTTACAGACCTATATCCATCCTGCCCTGCCTATCTAAGGTATTCGAAAGCCAAGTCAACAAACAGGTCACTGACCATCTCGAATCCCACCGCTGTGCAATCTGGTTTCCGAGCCGGTCACGGGTGCACCTCAGCAATGCTCAAGGTACTAAACGATATCATAACCGCCATCGATAAAAGACAGTACTGTGCAGCCGTCTTCCTCGACCTGGCCAAGGCTTTCGACTCTGTCAATCACCATATTCTTATCGGCAGACTCAGTAGCCTCAGTTTTTCTAATGACTGCCTTGCCTGGTTCACCAACTACTTTGCAGACAGAGTTCAGTGTGTCAAATCGGAGGGCATGTTGTCCAGTCCTCTGGCAGTCTCTATGGGGGTGCCACAGGGTTCAATTCTCGGGCCGACTCTTTCCTCTGTATATATCAATGATGTTGCTCTTGCTGCGGGCGATTCCCTGATCCACCTCTACGCAGACGACACCATTCTGTATACTTCTGGCCCTTCCTTGGACACTGTGCTATCTAACCTCCAAACGAGCTTCAATGCCATACAACACTCCTTCCGTGGCCTCCAACTGCTCTTAAACGCTAGTAAAACCAAATGCATGCTTTTCAACCGTTCGCTGCCTGCACCCGCACGCCCGACTAGCATCACCACCCTGGATGGTTCCGACCTAGAATATGTGGACATCTATAAGTACTTAGGTGTCTGGCTAGACTGTAAACTCTCCTTCCAGACTCATATCAAACATCTCCAATCTAAAATCAAATCTAGAGTCGGCTATCTATTCCGCAACAAAGCCTCCTTCACTCACGCCGCCAAACTTACCCTAGTAAAACTGACTATCCTACCGATCCTCGACTTCGGCGATGTCATCTACAAAATAGCTTTCAATACTCTACTCAGCAAACTGGATGCAGTTTATCACAGTGCCATCCGTTTTGTTACTAAAGCACCTTACCACCCACCACTGTGACCTGTATACTCTAGTTGGCTGGCCCTCGCTACATATTCGTCGCCAGACCCACTGGCTCCAGGTCATCTACAAGTCCATGCTAGGTAAAGCTCCGCCTTATCTCAGTTCACTGGTCACGATGGCAACACCCACCCGTAGCACGCGCTCCAGCAGGTGTATCTCATTGATCATCCCTAAAGTCAACACCTCATTTGGCCGCCTTTCGTTCCAGTTCTCTGCTGCCTGTGACTGGAACAAATTTCAAAAATCGCTGAAGTTGGAGACTTTTATCTCCCTCACCAACTTCAAACATCTGCTATCTGAGCAGCTAACCGATCGCTGCAGCTGTACATAGTCCATCTGTAAATAGCCCACCCATTTTTACCTACCTCATCCCCATACTGTTTTTATTTATTTACTTTTCTGCTCTTTTGCACACCAGTATCTCTACCTGTACATGACCATCTGATCATTTATCACTCCAGTGTTAATCTGCAAAATTGTAATTATTCGCCTACCTCCTCATGCCTTTTGCACACAATGTATATAGACTATTTTTTCTACTGTTTTATTGACTTGTTAATTGTTTACTCCATGTGGAACTCTGTGTTGTCTGTTCACACTGCTATGCTTTATCTTGGCCAGGTCGCAGTTGTAAATGAGAACTTGTTCTCAACTAGCCTACCTGGTTAAATAAAGGTGGAAAAAAAAAAATCATAAAAAATGTCCCATATCATTTAAAGCTTCTTTTCAATCCGTTTTGTAGAAGTTTATTGTTACAACGTGAATGAAATTTAAAGGCAATGTTCCCGTGTTAGCGGAGACTGCGTTCACGGTAAACTCTGTAATATGTCGTCTCAATGGGAAATGACCTTCACATTTCTATCGTCTGTAACGTTTCCATGATCCACATTTACTAGATCCCTTAAAGTCTTTTCAGTGGTTTATATCCCAAAAGCCACCAGGAGACTTTCCTACTTCTCAGAATAACCTCTGACCCTATCTGTGACCCTAGTCTTTCATCACATCACACAAACCCCAAGTTCAGTGGGCTGGCAGGGAGGTGATGGAGGGCAAGCCCATGGGATGAAGTTGGGCTCAGTGGGTGGATCAGATATGACTTGCCCTGGGGTAATGTGTCTGTGCGATGGGAGTGGCCATGAGACGGGTGCGGGCTGGCAGTGATTGAGGATGCAGTGGCACGACACACACACACACATGCGCACGGTGAGATGTGGGTGGGGTCTGAAGTCATCATAACCTGGCGTGTACATTGGTGATGATTTTTGGTGGAAGGTCCTTGATGGAGAGGTCCCCCGTCTCTCC
The DNA here is from genome assembly GCF_045791955.1 of Oncorhynchus clarkii lewisi. Taxonomy (NCBI): domain Eukaryota; kingdom Metazoa; phylum Chordata; class Actinopteri; order Salmoniformes; family Salmonidae; genus Oncorhynchus; species Oncorhynchus clarkii. The sequence goes on from NC_092162.1 coordinate 67,604,359, forward strand.
CCCGCTATCCCCTGCCCCGTGGTCGGTGCTCTCACAGCTGCTCTGGGGCGACTCTGGAGGGGGCTTGTACAGAACACTGGCCAGCAGGAAGAACATCATGCCAAGAACCTGACGGAGGGAGGGACGGATGAAGAGAGAGAGATAAGACATGCACTATGGTTAGAGGGAGAATATAATTCTCTCTCAGTTAAACAAACATTTGATATGGTCGTGAGAATGAAGAAAGTCATTGAACACAATCCTATAACAGAATGAAATAACAGACATGTAGGCCTTGAGTTACCTTGTAGATGATGCCAGCGATGAGTGTATAGCGGCTCATGGCAGAGTTCTGGTAGAGGTAGCAGGAGCCCTGCTCTCCACACTGGTCCTGCCACAGCATGCATGAGATGTCGATCACAGAGCCAAACGCTATCGGGCCTGGGATCCCACCTTCAGGAACAACATCACATTACTTACTTTTTTATTTATTTTAAATTGAAACTTTAACTAGGCAAGTCAGTTAAGAACAAATTCTTAATTCTTGGCCTAAACCGGCCAACGCTGAGCCAATTCTGCGCCGTCCTATGGGACTCCCAATCACGGCTGGTTGTGATACAGCCTGGATTCAAACCAGGGTTTGTAATGACGCCTCTAACACTGAGATGCAGTGTCCTAGACCCCTTGCGCCACTCGGGAGCTTGTTGTCGGGAATCTCAAGCTACAAGGACACATTTATCAAATCAAAGCAAATTCAACAAGAGAAATGAAATACCTAGACTTCTCACCACGATCCACTGGATTCCCAGTCCAAAGGACCTCTGGCTGTCTGGGACACACCTGTAGGGGTCGACAGAGAGCACTTCAGATTCACAGTTCACACACTGAGGATACTATCAGACTGTTATAACAGAAATATACCACAGTTCACACACTCTTTTGTCTGTCTGCTCCATACCCACCTGAGGGTAGCAGTGAGGGTTAGGGTCTGTACCCACCTGAGGGTAGCAGTGAGGGTTAGGGTATGTACCCACCTGAGGGTAGCAGTGAGGGTTAGGGTCTGTACCCACCTGAGGGTAGCAGTGAGGGTTAGGGTATGTACCCACCTGAGAGTAGCAGTGAGGGTTAGGGTATGTACCCACCTGAGAGTAGCAGTGAGGGTTAGGGTATGTACCCACCTGAGGGTAGCAGTGAGATTTAGAGTTAGGGTCTGTACCCACCTGAGGGTAGCAGTGAGGGCGGGGATACTACACAGGAAGGTGAAGAAGATGATGATGAAGAGGAAGGTGAGGAAGGCTGGCATGTGACTACAGGAGCTGGTGCACTTCCCATCCAGAGCCAGACCCTCCTGCCCCGACGTGACGTTCCCCCCCACCACACAGCTGCAGCCCAAGTACACCTGACCAGGGGCACCAGACAGAGGAGACAGTCAGACAGAGTCAACATACACAGCTATAGCCTGAGTACACCTGACCAGGGGCACCAGACAGAGGAGACAGTCAGACAGAGTCAACATACACAGCTGTAGCCTGAGTACACCTGACCAGGGGCACCAGACAGAGGAGACAGTCAGACAGAGTCAACATACACAGCTGTAGCCTGAGTACACCTGACCAGGGGCACCAGACAGAAGGGACAATCAGACAGAAGGGACAGTCAGACGGAATGGACAGTCAGACAGATGGACAGTAGGGGAGAGAGAAGGGACAGTCAGACAGAAAGGACAGTCAGACAGAAGGGACAGTAGGGGAGAGAGAAGGGTCAGTCAGACAGAAGGGACAGTCAGACAGAATGGACAGTCAGACAGAAGGGACAGTAGGGGATAGAGAAGGGACAGGCAGACAGAAGGGACAGTCAGACAGAAGGGACAGTAGGGGATAGAGAAGGGACAGTCAGACAGAAGGGACAGTCAGACAGAAGGGACAGTCAGACAGAAGGGACAGTCAGACAGAAGGGACAGTCAGACAGAAGGGACAGTAGGGGATAGAGAAGGGACAATAGGGGAGAGAGAAGGGACAGTCAGACAGAAGGGACAGTCAGACAGAAGGGACAGTCAGACAGAAGGGACAGTAGGGGATAGAGAAGGGACAGTCAGACAGAAGGGACAGTTAGACAGAAGGGACAGTAGGGGAGACAGAAGGGTCAGTCAGACAGAAGGGTCAGTCAGACAGAAGGGACAGTAGGGGAGACAGAAGGGTCAGTCAGACAGAAGGGACAGTCAGACAGAAGGGACAGTCAGACAGAAGGGACAGTCAGACAGAAGGGACAGTAGGGGATAGAGAAGGGACAGTCAGACAGAAGGGACAGTTAGACAGAAGGGACAGTAGGGGAGACAGAAGGGTCAGTCAGACAGAAGGGTCAGTCAGACAGAAGGGACAGTAGGGGAGACAGAAGGGTCAGTCAGACAGAAGGGACAGTCAGACAGAAGGGACAGTAGGGGAGAGAGAAGGGTCAGTCAGACAGAAGGGACAGTTAGACAGAAGGGACAGTAGGGGAGACAGAAGGGACAGTCAGACAGAAGGGTCAGTCAGACAGAAGGGACAGTAGGGGGAGAGAAGGGTCAGTCAGACAGAAGGGACAGTCAGACAGAAGGAACAGTCAGACAGAAGGGACAGTCAGACAGAAGGGACAGTAGGGGAGAGAGAAGGGTCAGTCAGACAGAAGGGACAGTCAGACAGAATAAACAGTCAGACAGAAGGAACAGTCAGACAGAAGGAACAGTCAGACAGAGAGGGCTGCCTCGCATCTAGTCCTTTGCAGGATTTCGTTTTTTGGGGATTATGGCCGAATACAAACAGTGTAGTTATTCCCTCCCTCCACAAGGCAATCAAACAAGTGAAATGTTAGTATAGAGACAAAGTGGAGTCGCAATTCAACGGCTCAGACACAAGACGTATGTGGCAGGGTCTACAGACAATCATGGATTACAGAAAGAAAACCAGCCACTTCGACGGACACCGACGTCTTGCTTCCAGACAAACTAAACACCTTCTTTGTCTGCTTTGAGGATAACACAGTGCCACCGACACGGCCCACTACCAAGGACTGTGTGCTCTCTTTCTCTGGTGGCGGTGTGAGTAAGACATTTAAACGTGTTAACCATCGCATATGCTGCCAGCCCAGACGGCATCCCTAGCCACGTCCTCAGAGCATGCGCAGACCAGCTGGCTTGTGTGTTGTCAATCTCTCCCTATCCCAGTCTGCTGTCCCCCCACGCTTCAAGATGGCCACCATTGTTTCTGAACCCAAGAAGGCAACGGTAACTGAACTAAATGACTATCGCCCCATAGCACTTACTTCTGTCATCATGAAGTGCTTTGAGAGGCTAGTCAAGGATCATATCACTTCTACCTTACCTGACACCCTAGACCCACTCCAATTTGTTTACCAACAGATGCAATCACCATCACACTGCACTATCCCATCTGGACAAGAGGAATACCTACAGTTGAAGTTGGAAGTTTACATACACCTTAGCCAAATACTTTTAAACTCAGTTTGTCACAATTCCTGACATTTAATCCTAGTACAAATTCCCTGTTTTAGGTCAGTTAGGATCACCACTTTATTTTAAGAATGTGAAATGTTAGAATTATAGTAGAGAGAATTATTTATTTCAGCTTTTATTTCTTTCATCACATTCCCAGTGGGTCGGAAGTTTCCATACACTCAATTAGCATTTGGTAGCATTGCCTTGAAATTGTTTAACTTGTTTCAAACGTTTCGGGTAGCCTTCCACAAGCTTCCCACAATAAGTTGGGTGAATTTTGGCCCATTCCTCCTGATAGAGCTGGTGTAACTGAGTCAGGTTGTAGGCCTCCTTGCTCGCATACACTTTTTCAGTTCTGCCCACACATTTTCTATGGGATTGAGGTCAGGGCTTTGTGATGGCCAATCCAATACCTTGACTTTGTTGTCCTTAAGCCATTTTGCCACAACTTTGGAAGTATGCTTGGGGTCATTGTCCATTTGGAAGACCCATTTGCGACCAAGCTTTCACTTCCTGACTGATGTCTTGAGATGCTTCAACATATCCACATAATTTTCCTCCCTCATGATGCCTTCTATTTTGTGAAGTGCACCAGTCCCTCCTGCAGCAAAGCACCCCCACAACATGATGCTGCCACCCCCGTGCTTCACGGTTGGGATGGTGTCCTTCGGCTTGCAAGCCTGTCCCTTTTTCCTCCAAACATAACGATGGTCATTATGGCCAAATAGTCATATTTTTGATTCATCAGATCAGAGGACATTTCTCCAAAAAGTACGATCTTTGTCCCCATGTGCAGTTGCAAACTGTATTCTGGCTTTTCTTATGGCGGCATTGAAGCAGTTCCTTGCTAAGAGGCCTTTCAGGTTATGTCGATATAGGACTCGTTTTACTGTGGATATAGATACTTTTGTACCCGTTTTCTCCAGCATCTTCCCAAGGTCCTTTGCTGTTGTTCTGAGATTGATTTTCACTTTTCGACCAAAGTACGTTCTAGGAGACAGAACGCGTCTCCTTCCTGAGTGGTATGACGGCTGCGTGGTCCTTTGGTGTTTACATTTGCGTACTATTGTTTGTACAGATGAACATGGTACCTTCAGGCATTTGGAAATTGCTCCCAAGGATTACCAGACTTGTGGAGGTCTACAATTATTTTTTCTTGGCTGATTTCTTTTGATTTTCAGCGGTTGCATTAAGAACCAGTGTATCTTTAATTATATGTAGAACATGTATCTTTAGTCAAAGTTTATGATGAGTATTTCTGTTATCTGGCGAAGCTATCTATAATTCCTCCTGATATTTTGGAGGCATTTCTGAACATGGCGTCAATGTAAACCGAGATTTGTGGATATAAATATGCATATTATCGAACAAAACATAAATGTACTGTGTAACATGTCATATGAGTGTCATCTGATGAAGATTATCACAAGGTTAGTGATTCATTTTATCTCTAATTCTGCTTTTGTGACTCTTTCTTTGACTGGAAAAAATGGCTGTGTTTTTCTTTTGATTTGGTGGTGGTCTAACATAAATATATGTTGTGTTTTCGCTGTAAAACATTTTAAAATAGGACATGATGGGTAGATGAACAAGATGTTTATCTTTCATTTGCTGTATTGGACTTGTTAATGTGTGAAAGTTAAATATTTTGAAATAATATTTTTGAATTCCCCGCGCAACCTTTTCAGCTGAATGGGGGGGGGGTTCCCCTCGGGGAATGCCTTGCCATAACAGGTTTTAATAAATGGATCACTAGTCACTTTAAACAATGCCACTTTAATAATGTCTACATATCTTACATTACTCATCTCATATGTACAGTTGAAGTGTACCTATGATAAAAATTACAGACCTCTACATGCTTTGTAAGTAGGAAAACCTGCAAAATTGGCAGTGGTTCAAAAACTTGTTCTCTCCACTGTATATATTATTCTTCCATTCCTTTACTTAGATTTGTGTGTATTAGGTAGTTGTTGTGGAATTGTTCGATTACTTGTTAGATATTATTGCACTGTCAGAACTAGAAGCACAAGCATTTCGCTACACTCGCAATACATTTTTCTTCATTAACAAACTGCTAACCATGTGTATGTGACCAATAAAATGTGATTTGATTTGACAGAAGGGACAGTCACACAGAAGGGACAGTCACACAGAGTGAACATGTATACTGACAGACTACCGTACATCTTCATTAACTAATTTAAGTGAGATCTTTGCTGAACAGTTGGTTGGTTACCTGTCTACCTGTGGAGACCTCCGTGTGGTTGACTGTGCTGCAGCCTGCATGGCAAGGGGAGTAATACATCACACCATCGGATCCACAGACTGGGTTATAGAGCTCTCGTAAACAGTGACAGTCTGCATTACAGCCCACCATCAGGTTGTCCCCCAACCAAGAACTGAGAAAGATAGAGAGAGAAAGAGAGATGAGAGAGAGACAGAGAGAGAGAGAGAGAGAGAGAGAGACAGAGACAGAGACAGAGACAGAGACAGAGACAGAGAGAGAAGAGAGAGAGAGAGAAGACAGAGAGAGAGAAGACAGACAGATAGAGACAGAGAGAGAGAGAGAGAGAGAGAGAGAGAAGACAGACAGACAGACAGACAGACAGACAGACAGACAGACAGACAGACAGACAGACAGAGGAGACAGAGAGAGAGGAGACAGAGAGAGAAGATAGACAGAGAGAGAGAGAGAGAAAGACAGACAGAGAGAGAGAAAGACAGACAGACAGAGAGAGAGAGAAGACAGACAGACAGAGAGAGAGACAAGACAGACAGAGAGACAAGACAGACAGAGAGACAAGACAGACAGAGAGACAAGACAGACAGAGAGACAAGACAGACAGAGAGACAAGACAGACAGAGAGACAAGACAGACAGAGAGACAAGACAGACAGACAGACAGACAGACAGACAGACAGACAGACAGACAGACAGACAGACAGACAGACAGACAGACAGACAGACAGACAGACAGACAGACAGACAGACAGACAGACAGACAGACAGACAGACAGAGAGAGAGAGAGAGAGAGAGAGAGAGAGAGAGAGAGAGGAGACAGAGAGAGAGGAGATTGACAACCAAACAAACCAAAACAAAGGCAAAGTCTTCTCATGCTTTGTTGATTTCAAAAAAACCTTTGACTCAATTTGGCATGAGAGTCTGCTATACAAATTGATGGAAAATGGTATTGGGGGTAAAACGTACGACATTAAAAATCCATGTACACAAACAACAAGTGTGCGGTTAAAATTGGCAAAAAACACAAATTTCTTCCCACAGGCCCGTGGGGTGAGACAGGGATGCAGCTTAAGCCCCACCCTCTTCAACATATATATCAACGAATCGGCGGTGGGACTAGAAAAGTCTGCATGACCCGGCCTCACTCTACTAGACTCTGAAGTGAAATGTCTACTGTTTGCTGATGATCCTGTCACCAACCAAGGAGGGCCTACAGCAGCACCTAGATATTCTGCACAGATTCTGCCAGACCTGGCCCGTGATAGTAAATCTCAGTAAGACCAAAATAATAGTGTTCCAAAAAAATACAAATTCCATCTAGACACCATTGCCCTAGAGCACACAAAAAACTATACATACCTTGGCCTAAACATCAGCGCCACAGGTTACTTTCACAAAGCTATGAACGATCTGAGAGACAAGGCAAGAAGGGCATTCTATGCCATTAAAAGGAACATAAAATTCAACATACCAATTAGGATCTGGCAAAAAATACTTGAGTCAGTTATAGAACCCATTGCCCTTTATGGTTGTTAGGTCTTGGGTCCGCTCACCAACCAAGAATTCACAAAATGGGACAAACACCAAATTGAGACTCTGCACGCAGAATTCTGCAAAAATATCCCCCGTGTACAACGTAGAACACCAAATAATGCATGCAGAGCAGAATTAAGCCGATACCCACTAATTATCAAAATCCAGAAAAGAGCCATTAAATTCTACAACCACCTAAAAGAAAGTGATTCACAAACCTTCCATAACAAAGCCATCACCTACAGAGAGATGAACCTGGAGAAGAGTCCCCTAAGCAAGCTGGTCCTGGGGCTCTGTTCACAAACACAAACACACCCTACAGAGCCCCAGGACAGCAGCACAATTAGACCCAACCAAATCATGAGAAAACAAAAAGATAATTACTTGACACATTGGAAAGAATTAACAACAAAACAGAGCAAACTAGAATGCTATTTGGCCCTACACAGAGAGTACACAGCGACAGAATACCTGACCACTGTGACTGACCCAAAATTAAGGAAAGCTTTGACGATGTACAGACTCAGTGAGCATAGCCTTGCTATTGAGAAAGGCCGCCGTAGGCAGACATGGCTCTCAAGAGAAGACAGGCTATGTGCTCACTGCCCACAAAATGAGGTGGAAACTGAGCTGCACTTCCTAACCTCCTGCCCAATGTATGACCATATTAGAGAGACATATTTCCCTCAGATTACACAGATCCACAAAGAATTCTAAAACAAATCCAATTCTGATAAACTCCCATATCTACTGGGTAAAATTCCACAGTGTGCCATCACAGCAGCAAGATTTGTGACCAGTTGCCACGAGAAAAGGGCAACCAGTGAAGAACAAACACCATTGTAAATACAACCCATTATTTTACTTTATCTCAAATATAAAGTATATTTTGATCTGTTCCAAAAAATGTTGGTTACTAAATGATTCCATATGTGTTATTTCATAGTTTTGATGTCTTCACTATTATTCTACAATGTAGAAAATAGTAAAAATAAAGAAAAATCCTTGAATGAGTAGGTCTGTCCAAACGTTTGACTGGTACAGTATATATGTAATTAGAATTTTTTTGTGCACATTTTTTAAAATGTAACTTTTATTTAACTAGGCAAGTCAGTTTAGAACACATGTTTATTTACAATGAGTGAACAACTGCCTTGTTCAGGGGTAGGAAGAAACATTTTCACCTTGTCAGCTCAGGGATTCCATCTTGCAATCATTTGGTTACTAGCCCAACCTTCTAAACACTAGGCTATCTGCCGTCCCAAAGGTTCTCACGGAGACCTTGGCCAATTGTATTGCCAATTACCCCTCATGCACAATTCCATGACGGTCTCAACCCTACCAGTCTGTTTAGCTAACATTCCACTTCTTTGTACTCAAAATAATTATTATACTGTATAATGGGTAAGACAAAATAATGATTATACTGTATAATGGGTAAGACAAAATAATTATTATACTGTATAATGGGTAAGACAAAATAATGTCAAATATTCCACTGGGCCTGGTCTGGGCTTACCTGTTGTGGAGGTTGTGGGCTGGCTCATTGTACTGTTCATTGTACTGATGACCCGGTGGCAGGTTGCTGCGGTAGGGGGAAGTCACCCCGGCCATGGGGACGTTGGGACAGTGGATGAGGAAGATGAAGATGGCAAGAAGACTGATGACGGCACACACTATGCAGAACCTAATGATGTCACGGCAACGGAGGTTCAGCTTCTTCACGATGTAGCCACCCAGGAAAGTGCCCCCTCCACCCGCGGGTACCACCATGTAGCCTGGTGGGAGGAGAGGGAAGGTTAATACCATGTAGCCTGGTGGGAGGAGAGGGAAGGTTAATACCATGTAGCCTGGTGGGAGGAGAGGGAAGGTTAATACCATGTAGCCTGGTGGGAGGAGAGGGAAGGTTAATACCATGTAGCCTGGTGGGAGGAGAGGGAAGGTTAATACCAAGGGAAGGTTAGTACCATGTGTATGTGAGGGATGAGGAGGGAAGGTTAGTACCATGTGTATGTGAGGGATGAGGAGGGAAGGTTAGTACCATGTGTATGTGAGGGATGAGGAGGGAAGGTTAGTACCATGTGTATGTGAGGGATGAGGAGGGAAGGTTAGTACCATGTGTATGTGAGGGATGAGGAGGGAAGGTTAGTACCATGTGTATGTGAGGGATGAGGAGGGAAGGTTAGTACCATGTGTATGTGAGGGATGAGGAGGGAAGGTTAATACCATGTGTATGTGAGGGATGAGGAGGGAAGGTTAGTACCATGTGTATGTGAGGGATGAGGAGGGAAGGTTAGTACCATGTGTATGTGAGGGATGAGGAGGGAAGGTTAGTACCATGTGTATGTGAGGGATGAGGAGGGAAGGTTAGTACCATGTGTATGTGAGGGATGAGGAGGGAAGGTTAGTACCATGTGTATGTGAGGGATGAGGAGGGAAGGTTAGTACCATGTGTATGTGAGGGATGAGGAGGGAAGGTTAGTACCATGTGTATGTGAGGGATGAGGAGGGAAGGTTAGTACCATGTGTATGTGAGGGATGAGGAGGGAAGGTTAGTACCATGTGTATGTGAGGGATGAGGAGGGAAGGTTAGTACCATGTGTATGTGAGGGATGAGGAGGGAAGGTTAGTACCATGTGTATGTGAGGGATGAGGAGGGATGAGGAGGGAGGTATAACTAGTTAAATGGTAGTACTGTGAATAAGGGGCCCAATATCCATGTGGCAGAGCACCAAGTATTGTGACGTGGCAGAGCGCCAAGTATTGTGACGTGGCAGAGCACCCAGTATTGTGACGTGGCAGAGCACCCAGTATTGTGACGTGGCAGAGCGCCAAGTATTGTGACGTGGCAGAGCGCCAAGTATTGTGACGTGGCAGAGCACCCAGTATCGTGACGTGGCAGAGCACCAAGCATAGTGACGTGGCAGAGCACCAAGTATTGTGACGTAGCAGAGCACCCAGTATCGTGACGTGGCAGAGCGCCAAGTATTGTGACGTGGCAGAGCGCCAAGTATTGTGACGTGGCAGAGCACCCAGTATTGTGACGTGGCAGAGCACCAAGTATTGTGACGTGGCAGAGCGCCAAGTATTGTGACGTGGCAGAGCGCCAAGTATTGTGACGTGGCAGAGCGCCAAGTATTGTGACGTGGCAGAGCACCAAGTATTGTGACGTGGCAGAGCACCCAGTATCGTGACGTGGCAGAGCACCAAGCATAGTGACGTGGCAGAGCACCAAGTATTGTGACGTGGCAGAGCACCCAGTATCGTGACGTGGCAGAGCACCAAGTATTGTGACGTGGCAGAGCACCCAGTATAGTGACGTGGCAGAGCACCAAGTATAGTGACGTGGCAGAGCACCCAGTATTGTGACGTGGCAGAGCACCCAGTATTGTGACGTGGCAGAGCACCACGTATTGTGACGTGGCAGAGCATCAAGTATTGTGACGTGGCAGAGCACCAAGTATTTTGACGTGGCAGAGCGCCAAGTATTGTGACGTGGCAGAGCGCCAAGTATTGTGACGTGGCAGAGCGCCAAGTATTGTGACGTGGCAGAGTATACGTATTGTGACGTGGCAGAGCACCAAGTATTGTGACGTGGCAGAGCACCACGTATTGTGACGTGGCAGAGCACCCAGTATTGTGACGTGGCAGAGCACCACGTATCGTGACAGACCACCACGTATCGTGACGTGGCAGAGCACCACGCATCGTGACAGAGCACCACGTATCGTGGCAGAGCACCACGTATCTTGACACTGACCTAGAGCGAGAGAGCGAGAGAGAGAGACGTGGTAGAGCACCACGCATCGTGACAGAGCACCACGTATCGTGGCAGAGCACCACGTATCTTGACAGAGCACCACATATCGTGACAGAGCAGCACGTATCGTGACGTGGCAGAGCAGCACGTATTGTGACGTGGCAGAGCACCACGTATCGTGACAGAGCAGCACATATCGTGACGTGGCAGAGCAGCACGTATCGTGACGTGGCAGAGCACCACGTATCGTGACAGAGCACCACGTATCGTGACAAAGCACCACGTATCGTGACATGACAAAGCACCACGTATCGTGACAGAGCACCACATACCGTGACGTGGCAGAGCACCACGTATCGTGACGTGGCAGAGCACCACGTATCGTGACGTGGCAGAGCACGACGTATCGTGACGTGGCAGAGCACGACGTATCGTGACGCTGCAGAGCACCACGTACCGTGACGTGGCAGAGCACCACGTACCGTGACGTGGCAGCGCGAGTCCCATTGTAAACAAGCTTGCTAACTTCATGTAGAACGTGTGTCTCACATCACAGTTTGTGTGGGGTGGAGTTAGTGTTCTAACGCTCTCTCACCAAACCAGGTGGCTGCCTCAGATGCACTCAGACTGAACTGAGACTCTAGGAACTTGGGGCCGAAGGTGGACATGCCAGCGATGAGGGTGGCCTCTGTGGCCCCCGCCAGACACAGGAAGAGGAAGGGAGGGTTCTTCAGCAGGAGCAACACTGACCTAGAAAGAGAGAGCGAGAGAGAGAGAGAGAGAGAGCGAGAGAAGACAGAGTGAAAGAGAGAGAGAGAAAGAGAGCGAGAAGGGAGAGTGAAAGAGAGAGAGAGAGAGCGAGAATGAAAGAGAGCGAGAGAAGGGAGAGTGAAAGAGAGAGAGAGAGAGAAGGGAGAGTGAAAGAGAGAAAGAGAGCGAGAAGGGAGAGTGAAAGAGAGAGAGAACGAGAGCGAGAAGGGAGAGTGAAAGAGAGAGAGAGAAAGAGAACGAGAAGGGAGAGTGAAAGAGAGAGAGAGAAAGAGAGCGAGAAGGGAGAGTGAAAGAGAGAGAGAGAAAGAGAGCGAGAAGGGAGAGTGAAAGAGAGAGAGAGAAAGAGAGCGAGAAGGGAGAGTGAAAGAGAGAGAGAGAGAGCGAGAAGGGAGAGTGAAAGAGAGAGAGAGCGAGCGAGAAGGGAGAGTGAAAGAGAGAGAGCGAGCGAGAAGGGAGAGTGAAAGAGAGAGAGAGAGAGAGAAGGGAGAGTGAAAGAGAGAGAGAGGAGAGTGAAAGAGAGAGAGAGGAGAGTGAAAGAGAGAGAGAGGAGAGTGAAAGAGAGAGAAGGGAGAGTGAAAGAGAGAGAGAGAGAGAGAGAGAGAGAGAGAGAGAAGGGAGAGTGAAAGAGAGAGAGAGAGAGAGAGAGAGAGAGAGAGAGAGAGAGAGAGAGAGAGAGAGAGAGAGAGAGAGAGAGAGAGAGAGAGAGTGGGGTTATTTCCTTAGTAAGATCTTCAGTTCTTAATTAAAGTAAAGCTCATCCATAATCTCTAACGCTGAGACCTGGGCCCGTATCCACAACATCTCAGAGAGCTGATCCACAATAACTTTCGCCTTTAAAATATAATGTGCACGAATACACTCTTAGAAAACGATTTGCTTTCTAGAACCAAAAAGGGTTATTTGGCTATCCCCATAGGAGAACCCTTTGAAGAAACCCTTTTGGTTCCAGGTAGAACCCAACAGAGTTATACCTGGCAACAAAAAGGGTTCTCCTATGGGGACAGCCACAGAAACCTTTTGGAACAATTTTTGTAGTACTGTAAGCTGATTCAGACAGATCCTAGATCAGCCCTCCTACTCCGAGACACTTGACTACCATGTTATGTAACAACAATGTAGTCTTTGTCCTGTTTCCTCTCACTAATCCCCTGTTGCCATGGAGAATCAGTCTGCTTTCTGAGCCCAAGTTTTGTTGGAAACGGGGAGAAATTGTGCTTTACAACGGTATTGATATTACAGTTGATCTAAAATAAGGTCAATTGTACGAATCCAGCGCGATGTACAAACGTGAGTTAGTTAACGTTAGCTGATTGAATCCATCTGTCAGTGTTATGGTGTGAGTTAATAAATAGAGACGGAGAGTGGAAGGCCTGGTTCCTTCTGTATCGTAGAGGGTAGGGTCACCTACTGTACCTGGGCATGTCTTTCACTGACTTCCCAAACTGAGGGTCTGATGCACTGGCCTGACTGCCATCTTTCAGCTGGTGGGTCTCAGACACACGCATGGCCACATACTTCTGAGAGCCTGGACAGAGAAAGGGGGGACAAAAATACAGATATATATGTTGATGTCAAAGACTGATCTCATTGGGATGTGTTGGGTTCTGTGGTGTTGGTGAAGTGACATTAAGTTGGTCAGTAACCTGGTAGTTGGCGTGGGTAACCCAGGATGGGCAGGGCGACGACCAGCCCTGCTGCGCCTCCTGCCAGGAAGCCAATCCACCAGGCCCCCACCCACAGAGGGTTCTCTGGAGTCAGCTCCGTCCTACACACAGGGAAGGGGCACAGAAGAAGATATGACGAAGAGGACAAAAAGTTGCGAGATGGACAATAATGAAGTCGAGAGCTTTGGCTTATTTATTGAGAATTATTAGTAAATGTTACACTGCAAAGGACCACTAGAGGGAGGTATTGTATATCTGTAGAATGGCCACTAGAGGGTAGTATTGTATATCTGTAGAATGGCCACTAGAGGGAGGTATTGTATATCTGTAGAATGGCCACTAGAGGGAGGTATTGTATATTTGTAGAATGACCACTAGAGGGAGGTATTGTATATCTGTAGAATGGCCACTAGAGGGTAGTATTGTATATCTGTAGAATGGCCACTAGAGGGAGGTATTGTATATCTGTAGAATGGCCACTAGAGGGAGGTATTGTATATCTGTAGAATGGCCACTAGAGGGTAGTATTGTATATCTGTAGAATGGCCACTAGAGGGAAGTATTGTATATCTGTAGAATGGCCACTAGAGGGAGGTATTGTATATCTGTAGAATGGCCACTAGAGGGAGGTATTGTATATCTGTAGAATGGCCACTAGAGGGAGGTATTGTATATCTGTAGAATGGCCACTAGAGGGAGGTATTGTATATCTGTAGAATGGCCACTAGAGGGAGGTATTGTATATCTGTAGAATGGCCACTAGAGGGAGGTATTGTATATCTGTAGAATGGCCACTAGAGGGTAGTATTGTATATCTGTAGAATGGCCACTAGAGGGTAGTATTGTATATCTGTAGAATGGCCACTAGAGGGAGGTATTGTATATCTGTAGAATGGCCACTAGAGGGAGGTATTGTATATCTGTAGAATGGCCACTAGAGGGAGGTATTGTATATCTGTAGAATGGCCACTAGAGGGAGGTATTGTATATCTGTAGAATGGCCACTAGAGAGAGGTATTGTATATCTGTAGAATGGCCACTAGAGGGAGGTATTGTATATCTGTAGAATGGCCACTAGAGGGAGGTATTGTATATCTGTAGAATGGCCACTAGAGGGAGGTATTGTATATCTGTAGAATGGCCACTAGAGGGAGGTATTGTATATCTGTAGAATGGCCACTAGAGGGAGGTATTGTATATCTGTAGAATGGCCACTAGAGGGAGGTATTGTATATCTGTAGAATGGCCACTAGAGGGTAGTATTGTATATCTGTAGAATGGCCACTAGAGGGAGGTATTGTATATCTGTAGAATGGCCACTAGAGGGAGGTATTGTATATCTGTAGAATGGCCACTAGAGGGTAGTATTGTATATCTGTAGAATGGCCACTAGAGGGAGGTATTGTATATCTGTAGAATGGCCACTAGAGGGTAGTATTGTACATCTGTAGAATGGCCACTAGAGGGAGGTATTGTATATCTGTAGAATGGCCACTAGAGGGAGGTATTGTATATCTGTAGAATGGCCACTAGAGGGTAGTATTGTATATTTGTAGAATGGCCACTAGAGAGTAGTATTGTATATCTGTAGAATGGCCACTAGAGGGTAGTATTGTATATTTGTAGAATGGCCACTAGAGGGTAGTATTGAATATCTGTAGAATGGCCAATAGAGGGTAGTAATTGTATATCTGTAGAATGGCCACTAGAGGGTAGTAATTGTATATCTGTAGAATGGCCACTAGAGGGAGGTATTGTATATTTGTAGAATGGCCACTAGAGGGTAGTAATTGTATATCTGTAGAATGGCCACTAGAGGGAGGTATTGTATATTTGTAGAATGGCCACTAGAGGGTAGTAATTGTATATTTGTAGAATGGCCACTAGAGGGTAGTAATTGTATATCTGTAGAATGGCCACTAGAGGGTAGTAATTGTATATCTGTAGAATGGCCACTAGAGGGAGGTATTGTATATTTGTAGAATGGCCACTAGAGGGTAGTAATTGTATATCTGTAGAATGGCCACTAGAGGGAGGTATTGTATATTTGTAGAATGGCCACTAGAGGGTAGTATTGTATATCTGTAGAATTGCCACTCAAATCAAATCAAATGTTATTTGTCACATGCGCCCAATACAACAGTCTGTGACTAGGGTGGCTGGAGTCTATTGTATAGCTGTAGGAACACATTTCCCCTTTTAAGGTGAAATTATTTTTATAGTCTACGGGTCCAGCTGAATCAGATCCGGTAAATACAGACGCATTAAGAAGCTGTTCCTCTGAGCTGAGTCAAGAGGTATGGTACGTGGAGGCAGACAGACAGAGGTACTCACGTCATGTGGATCTCTGTGTAGATGTTGAGGAAGTATCCTCCTAGAAGATACCCTGCAGCTGGGCCCACGATGGCTGCTGTATAGAAGATCCCTGAGGAGCCAGACAGACAGAGACCAGAAAAGAGCTTCAGTTAGGGTCTTCCTACATCCCCTCATTGTTACTAAAAGCATTGTAATTGGGACAAATAATTCACTAAACCCTTAACCTCAACCAAATCTTGTAATAAATAATGTGGTGACTAAACTGCTTGGAGTAACTCTGGATTGTAAAACTGTCATGGTCAAAACATATTGATACACCAGTAGCTAAGATGGGGAGAAGTCTGTCCATAATAAAGTGCTACTCTACATTCTTAACAGCAACAAGGCAGGTCCTACAGGCCCTAGTTTTGTCACACCTGGACTACTGTTCAGTCATGTGGTCTGGTGCCACTAAGAGGGACCTCAGAAAATTACAACCGGCTCAGAACAGGGCAGCAGGACTGGCCCTTGGATGTACACAGAGAGCTAACATTACTAATATGCATGTCAATCTCTCCTGACTCTAAGTGGAGGAGAGACTGACTTCATCACTACTTGTATTTATGAGAGGTATTGACATGTTGAAAGCACTGAGCTGTCTGTTTAAATGACTGGCACACAGCTCGGACACCCATGCATACCCCACAAGACATGCCACCAGAGGTCTCTTCACAGTCCCCAAGTCCAGAATAGACAATGGGAGGCGTACAGTACTACATAGAGCCATGACTACATGGAACTCTGTTCCACATCAGGTAACTGATGCAAACAGTAGAATCAGATAAAAAAACAGCTAATATCTAGAAAACAAAATCCATGTGTACATGTATTGTAGAGTAGTGGTCTGAGGGAACACACTGTGGTAGTAGAGTTGTGGTCTGAGGTAACACACTGTGGTAGTAGAGTAGTGGTCTGAGGGAACACACTGTGGTAGTAGAGTAGTGGTCTGAGGGAACACACTGTGGTAGTAGAGTAGTGGTCTGAGGGAACACACTGTGGTAGTCGAGTAGTGGTCTGAGGGAACACACTGTGGTAGTAGAGTAGTGGTCTGAGGTAACACACTGTGGTAGTAGAGTAGTGGTCTGAGGGAACACACTGTGTAGTAGAGTAGTGGTCTGAGGTAAAACACTGTGGTAGTAGAGTAGTGGTCTGAGGGAACACACTGTGGTAGTAGAGTAGTGGTCTGAGGGAACACATTGTGGTAGTAGAGTAGTGGTCTGAGGGAACACACTGTGGTAGTAGAGTAGTGGTCTGAGGGAACACACTGTGGTAGTAGTGTAGTGGTCTGAGGGAACACACTGTGGTAGTAGTAGTCTGAGGGAACACACTGTGGTAGTAGAGTAGTGGTCTGAGGGAACACACTGTGGTAGTAGAGTAGTGGTCTGAGGGAACACACTGTGGTAGTAGAGTAGTGGTCTGAGGGAACACACTGTGTAGTAGAGTAGTGGTCTGAGGGAACACACTGTGGTAGTAGAGTAGTGGTCTGAGGGAACACACTGTGGTAGTAGAGTAGTGGTCTGAGGGAACACACTGTGGTAGTAGAGTAGTGGTCTGAGGGAACACACTGTGGTAGTAGAGTAGTGGTCTGAGGGAACACACTGTGGTAGTAGAGTAGTGGTCTGAGGGAACACACTGTGTAGTAGAGTAGTGGTCTGAGGGAACACACTGTGTAGTAGAGTAGTGGTCTGAGGGAACACACTGTGGTAGTAGAGTAGTGGTCTGAGGGAACACACTGTGGTAGTAGAGTAGTGGTCTGAGGGAACACACTGTGGTAGTAGAGTAGTGGTCTGAGGGAACACACTGTGGTAGTAGAGTAGTGGTCTGAGGGAACACACTGTGGTAGTAGAGTAGTGGTCTGAGGGAACACACTGTGTAGTAGAGTAGTGGTCTGAGGGAACACACTGTGGTAGTAGAGTAGTGGTCTGAGGGAACACACTGTGGTAGTAGAGTAGTGGTCTGAGGGAACACACTGTGGTAGTAGAGTAGTGGTCTGAGGGAACACACTGTGGTAGTAGAGTAGTGGTCTGAGGGAACACACTGTGGTAGTAGAGTAGTGGTCTGAGGGAACACACTGTGGTAGTAGAGTAGTGGTCTGAGGGAACACACTTAATGTATTGTAGAGTAGTGGTCTGAGGGAACACTGTGGTAGTAGAGTAGTGGTCTGAGGGAACACACTGTGGTAGTAGAGTAGTGGTATGAGGGAACACACTGTGTAGTAGAGTACTGAGGGAACACACTGTGTAGTAGAGTAGTGGTCTGAGGGAACACACTGTGGTAGTAGAGTAGTGGTCTGAGGGAACACACTGTGTAGTAGAGTAGTGGTCTGAGGGAACACACTGTGTAGTAGAGTAGTGGTCTGAGGGAACACACTGTGTAGTAGAGTAGTGGTCTGAGGGAACACACTGTGGTAGTAGAGTAGTGGTCTGAGGGAACACACTGTGTAGTAGAGTAGTGGTCTGAGGGAACACACTGTGGTAGTAGAGTAGTGGTCTGAGGGAACACACTGTGTAGTAGAGTAGTGGTCTGAGGGAACACAATGTGGTAGTAGAGTAGTGGTCTGAGGGAACACACTGTGGTAGTAGAGTAGTGGTCTGAGGGAACACACTGTGGTAGTAGAGTAGTGGTCTGAGGGAACACACTGTGTAGTAGAGTAGTGGTCTGAGGGAACACACTGTGTAGTAGAGTAGTGGTCTGAGGGAACACACTGTGGTAGTAGAGTAGTGGTCTGAGGGAACACACTTAATGTATTGTAGAGTAGTGGTCTGAGGGAACACAATGTGGTAGTAGAGTAGTGGTCTGAGGGAACACACTTAATGTATTGTAGAGTAGTGGTCTGAGGGAACACTGTGGTAGTAGAGTAGTGGTCTGAGGGAACACACTGTGGTAGTAGAGTAGTGGTATGAGGGAACACACTGTGTAGTAGAGTAGTGGTCTGAGGGAACACACTGTGTAGTAGAGTAGTGGTCTGAGGGAACACACTGTGGTAGTAGAGTAGTGGTCTGAGGGAACACACTGTGTAGTAGAGTAGTGGTCTGAGGGAACACACTGTGTAGTAGAGTAGTGGTCTGAGGGAACACACTGTGTAGTAGAGTAGTGGTCTGAGGGAACACACTGTGGTAGTAGAGTAGTGGTCTGAGGGAACACACTGTGTAGTAGAGTAGTGGTCTGAGGGAACACACTGTGGTAGTAGAGTAGTGGTCTGAGGGAACACACTGTGTAGTAGAGTAGTGGTCTGAGGGAACACACTGTGGTAGTAGAGTAGTGGTCTGAGGGAACACAATGTGGTAGTAGAGTAGTGGTCTGAGGGAACACACTGTGGTAGTAGAGTAGTGGTCTGAGGGAACACACTGTGGTAGTAGAGTAGTGGTCTGAGGGAACACACTGTGTAGTAGAGTAGTGGTCTGAGGGAACACAATGTGGTAGTAGAGTAGTGGTCTGAGGGAACACACTGTGGTAGTAGAGTAGTGGTCTGAGGGAACACACTGTGGTAGTAGAGTAGTGGTCTGAGGGAACACACTGTGGTAGTAGAGTAGTGGTCTGAGGGAACACACTGTGGTAGTAGAGTAGTGGTCTGAGGGAACACACTGTGGTAGTAGAGTAGTGGTCTGAGGGAACACACTGTGGTAGTAGAGTAGTGGTCTGAGGGAACACACTGTGGTAGTAGAGTAGTGGTCTGAGGGAACACACTGTGGTAGTAGAGTAGTGGTCTGAGGGAACACACTGTGGTAGTAGAGTAGTGGTCTGAGGGAACACACTGTGGTAGTAGAGTAGTGGTCTGAGGGAACACACTGTGGTAGTAGAGTAGTGGTCTGAGGGAACACACTGTGGTAGTAGAGTAGTGGTCTGAGGGAACGCACTGTGGTAGTAGAGTAGTGGTCTGAGGGAACACACTGTGGTAGTAGAGTAGTGGTCTGAGGGAACGCACTGTGGTAGTAGAGTAGTGGTCTGAGGGAACACACTGTGGTAGTAGAGTAGTGGTCTGAGGGAACACACTGTGTAGTAGAGTAGTGGTCTGAGGGAACACACTGTGGTAGTAGAGTAGTGGTCTGAGGGAACACACTGTGGTAGTAGAGTAGTGGTCTGAGGGAACACACTGTGGTAGTAGAGTAGTGGTCTGAGGGAACACACTGTGGTAGTAGAGTAGTGGTCTGAGGGAACACACTGTGGTAGTAGAGTAGTGGTCTGAGGGAACACACTGTGGTAGTAGAGTAGTGGTCTGAGGGAACACACTGTGTAGTAGAGTAGTGGTCTGAGGGAACACACTGTGTAGTAGAGTAGTGGTCTGAGGGAACACACTGTGGTAGTAGAGTAGTGGTCTGAGGGAACACACTGTGTAGTAGAGTAGTGGTCTGAGGGAACACACTGTGGTAGTAGAGTAGTGGTCTGAGGGAACACACTGTGGTAGAACAGTAGTGGTCTGAGGGAACACACTGTGTAGTAGAGTAGTGGTCTGAGGGAACACACTGTGGTAGTAGAGTAGTGGTCTGAGGGAACACACTGTGGTAGTAGAGTAGTGGTCTGAGGGAACACACTGTGGTAGTAGAGTAGTGGTCTGAGGGAACACACTGTGGTAGTAGAGTAGTGGTCTGAGGGAACACACTGTGGTAGTAGAGTAGTGGTCTGAGGGAACACACTTAATGTATTGTAGAGTAGTGGTCTGAGGGAACACACTGTGGTAGTAGAGTAGTGGTCTGAGGGAACACACTGTGGTAGTAGAGTAGTGGTCTGAGGGAACACACTGTGGTAGTAGAGTAGTGGTCTGAGGGAAAACACTGTGGTAGTAGAGTAGTGGTCTGAGGGAACACACTGTGGTAGTAGAGTAGTGGTCTGAGGGAACACACTGTGGTAGTAGAGTAGTGGTCTGAGGGAACACACTGTGGTAGTAGAGTAGTGGTCTGAGGGAACACACTGTGGTAGTAGAGTAGTGGTCTGAGGGAACACACTGTGGTAGTAGAGTAGTGGTCTGAGGGAACACACTGTGGTAGTAGAGTAGTGGTCTGAGGGAACACACTGTGGTAGTAGAGTAGTGGTCTGAGGGAACACACTTAATGTATTGTAGAGTAGTGGTCTGAGGGAACACACTGTGGTAGTAGAGTAGTGGTCTGAGGGAACACACTGTGGTAGTAGAGTAGTGGTCTGAGGGAACACACTGTGGTAGTAGAGTAGTGGTCTGAGGGAACACACTGTGTATTTATCGTAGTGGTCTGAGGGAACACACTGTGTAGTACAGTAGTGGTCTGAGGGAACACACTGTGGTAGTAGAGTAGTGGTCTGAGGGAACACACTTAATGTATTGTAGAGTAGTGGTCTGAGGGAACACACTGTGGTAGTAGAGTAGTGGTCTGAGGGAACACACTGTGGTAGTAGAGTAGTGGTCTGAGGGAACACACTGTGGTAGTAGAGTAGTGGTCTGAGGGAACACACTGTGTATTTATCGTAGTGGTCTGAGGGAACACACTGTGTAGTACAGTAGTGGTCTGAGGGAACACACTGTGGTAGTAGAGTAGTGGTCTGAGGGAACACACTGTGTAGTAGAGTAGTGGTCTGAGGGAACACACTGTGTAGTAGAGTAGTGGTCTGAGGGAACACACTGTGTAGTAGAGTAGTGGTCTGAGGTAACACACTTAATGTATTGTAGAGTAGTGGTCTGAGGGAACACACTGTGTAGTAGAGTAGTGGTCTGAGGGAACACACTGTGTAGTAGAGTAGTGGTCTGAGGGAACACACTGTGTAGTAGAGTAGTGGTCTGAGGGAACACACTGTGGTAGTAGAGTAGTGGTCTGAGGGAACACACTGTGGTAGTAGTGGTCTGAGGGAACACACTGTGGTAGTAGAGTAGTGGTCTGAGGGAACACACTGTGGTAGTAGAGTAGTGGTCTGAGGGAACACACTGTGTAGTAGAACACACTTAATGTAGTAGTGGTCTGAGGGAACACACTGTGTAGTAGAGTAGTGGTCTGAGGGAACACACTGTGGTAGTAGAGTAGTGGTCTGAGGGAACACACTGTGGTAGTAGTGGTCTGAGGGAACACACTGTGGTAGTAGTGGTCTGAGGGAACACACTGTGGTAGTAGTGGTCTGAGGGAACACACTGTGGTAGTAGTGGCCTGAGGGAACACACTGTGGTAGTAGAGTAGTGGTCTGAGGGAACACACTTAATGTGTTGTAGATATGTGGTAGTAGAGTAGTGGTCTGAGGGAACACACTTAATGTGTTGTAGATATGTGGTAGTAGTGGTCTGAGGGAACACACTTAATGTGTTGTAGATATGTGGTAGTAGAGTAGTGGTCTGAGGGAACACACTTAAAGTATTGTAGATATGTGGTAGTAGAGTAGTGGTCTGAGGGAACACACTTAATGTGTTGTAGATATGTGGTAGTA
Source organism: Oncorhynchus clarkii lewisi (assembly GCF_045791955.1). Taxonomy (NCBI): domain Eukaryota; kingdom Metazoa; phylum Chordata; class Actinopteri; order Salmoniformes; family Salmonidae; genus Oncorhynchus; species Oncorhynchus clarkii. Next base: position 67,626,537 of record NC_092162.1, read on the forward strand.
GAGTAGTGGTCTGAGGGAACACACTTAATGTGTTGTAGATATGTGGTAGTAGAGTAGTGGTCTGAGGGAATACACTTAATGTGTTGTAGATATGTGGTAGTAGAGTAGTGGTCTGAGGGAATACACTTAATGTGTTGTAGATATGTGGTAGTAGAGTAGTGGTCTGAGGGAACACACTTAATGTATTGTAGATATGTGGTAGTAGAGTAGTGGTCTGAGGGAACACACTTAAAGTATTGTAGATATGTGGTAGTAGAGTAGTGGTCTGAGGGAACACACTTAATGTATTGTAGATATGTGGTAGTAGAGATGTAGTCTGAGGGAACACACCTAATGTGATGTAGATATGTGGTATGAAACATGTTAAACGGTCTATAACTGCCTGAATGTTGCTGGGCCCCAGGAAGAGTAGCTGCTGCCTTGGCAACAGGTAATATAGATCCTTAATACATAAAATACAATTGTTCCTGTCTCAACCCGGGTTAAAAGACCTCATTGTTCCTACTTTGCTAAGTTTGGTTTTCATATGAGTTGTTTATTTTTGATCAATAAGCTCACAGAGACAGACCGAGTCCATTCACTGAGGTCTCACTGAGGTCATTGAAATGGTCATTGTGTTCTATTGCCTCTGTTGCCTCTGAAAGGAAAATAGCGGGGGGGTGAGGCACAATTCAAAGGCATATTATTGACGTCTGTGGGGAAACTGCTGATTGGAAGACAGGGAAGGTCTGAGGGATGGTCAAATTGCCTGATTCAATAGAGAACAGATGTAGCAGGGGTTTCTGGGACTTGTCTGTTGGAGTTCAGTTGGAGACATAATGACATAATGTTACCCACAATCCAATTTGAACAACTGTATTCAACAACCAATCGACAGTCTGTCACTGTTATAGAGTTAAACATTGCCATTCCGATCCATTAGATCGGCGCGTGTGTTTAGTGAGTCAGCCTAATGACCCTCATACCAATGAATCAGCCTCTGCTCTCATCTGCACATCCTGTTTCCTGTCATTCTACCCTTGTCTGACAGTCTCACAGCATTCTGGTGGCTGCTGTGTCAGTCTGTGGTCTCTGACCACCCACACACCTAATGCAGATGAAACCACGTGGATATAATTCACACACGGCATCAGTCAGCCGCCACAAACACTACCAGGACACGGTATCAGTCAGCCCTCACGAACACTGCCAGGACACGGTATCAGTCAGCCCCCACAAACACTGCCAGGACACGGTATCAGTCAGCCGCCACAAACACCGCCAGGACACGGTATCAGTCAGCCGCCACAAACACTGCCAGGACACGGTATCAGTCAGCCGTCACAAACACTGCCAGGACACGGTATCAGTCAGCCGCCACAAACACTGCCAGGACACGGTATCAGTCAGCCGCCACAACACGGTATCAGTCAGCCGCCACAACACGGTATCAGTCAGCCGCCACAACACGGTATCAGTCAGCCGCCACAACACGGTATCAGTCAGCCGCCACAACACGGTATCAGTCAGCCGCCACAACACGGTATCAGTCAGCCGCCACAACACGGTATCAGTCAGCCGCCACAACACGGTATCAGTCAGCCGCCACAACACGGTATCAGTCAGCCGCCACAACACGGTATCAGTCAGCCGCCACAACACGGTATCAGTCAGCCGCCACAACACGGTATCAGTCAGCCGCCACAACACGGTATCAGTCAGCCGCCACAACACGGTATCAGTCAGCCGCCACAACACGGTCTCAGTCAGCCGCCACAACACGGTCTCAGTCAGCCACCACAACACGGTATCAGTCAGCCGCCACAACACGGTATCAGTCAGCCGCCACAACACGGTATCAGTCAGCCGCCACAACACGGTATCAGTCAGCCGCCACAACACGGTATCAGTCAGCCACCACAACACGGTATCAGTCAGCCACCACAACACGGTATCAGTCAGCCGCCACAACACGGTATCAGTCAGCCGCCACAACACGGTATCAGTCAGCCACCACAACACGGTATCAGTCAGCCGCCACAACACGGTATCAGTCAGCCGCCACAACACGGTATCAGTCAGCCACCACAACACGGTATCAGTCAGCCACCACAACACGGTATCAGTCAGCCGCCACAAAACGGTATCAGTCAGCCGCCACAACACGGTATCAGTCAGCCGCCACAACACGGTATCAGTCAGCCGCCACAACACGGTATCAGTCAGCCGCCACAACACGGTATCAGTCAGCCAGCCACCACAACACGGTATCAGTCAGCCACCACAACACGGTATCAGTCAGCCACCACAACACGGTATCAGTCAGCCACCACAACACGGTATCAGTCAGCCGGCAGCACAGAGAGAAGACGAGTAGTAAGACCATAGTCTACACCATATGAGAATCAAGCTGTGCTCTGCAGTTTACAGGTCCTTTGACACAGTACACTTGTATTTTTGTTTTACGTTTAAATGAAACATTGTATCATTATTAAAAACAATGGAAACTTTTCTCTAGTGGATGATAAAGACATGCACCAGATGAATGAATATGAACAGGAAATACAAAAGATCTCATAAAGAGATCAGAACGACGCTCACGGTGTTGTGCTCAGTGACTCACCGATGTACACCGGAGCGTAGCTGGACTTGACGTTCTCGTCCAGGTAGGTGACGCCCAGAGTGTAGAGGGGCGTGGCTCCCACCCCATGCAGGAACTGGCCCAGCATGAAGACAAAGCGGTAGCTGGACAGGCCCCCACCCTCGTTATCATGGCAACGTCTGGTACGGTTCCCCGTACACACCCCTGTCTGCTCGGGCATGCTTACCTGGTACGGGGAAGTGGTGAAGTGAGGCAGGGCGAACACCAGAGATCCTAGCGCCATGACCAGCACCCCCCAGCCCAGCCAGCGAGGCTTGTGCCCCGTCCCACCAAAGTAACTGACAAAGGCCAGGCACACACAGGCAGCGATGTCGTAGGAGCTGGCGATGAGACCGGTCTGGTAGCTGCGCAGGTCAAAACGTCTCTCTATGGAGGTCACCACGGTGTTGATGAAGCCGTTGATGATCATGCCCTGGAGGAAGGAGGCCACACACAGGAAGAACAGTACCCAGCGAGGGGTGTTGAAGGTCTGGATGACTCGGGGCGTCAGAGCCCCCCAGCCACACAGGCCTTCTGAGTGTGTGGGGATGAATGTGAGGCCCAGTGGGGTCTCCGCGGGTGCTTGGCCCGTGTAAAGCTGTCCAGGCAGTGGGGTAGCAGCCCGGGTGAGGATGATGTGGTGAGCGGGGCTATTTCCAGCGGCGCTGCCAGGGCCTGAACCCACTGGGCTGTCCTCCCGAGAGTCTACAGGGCTGGGTGTCTCTAGGGAGGGGCACATAGGGCCGTCCTGGAGGTCCAGCAGCTCCTGCTTGGAGCTGAAGGAGACGTCGGCAGTGAGTAGGATAGGCATGACCCCAGGGAGGGGCTCTCTGAGAGGGATAAAAGGCCTGGGAGAGTGAGTGCGTTGTAAGAAAGGGTTGACTTTCTCCTGTCGGCTAGTGTCTGTACTCTATCTCACCCAGGGTATGGATATGCCACTGAGCAGTGAAAGTGTCTGCAAGTAGAAAGCAATCCTCTGCCAGAGGGGACCACTACACAGGGAAATGGACAGGATGTGCTTTACTGCGGCCTCTGGGAAACGTCCTCCTAAAAAAGGATAGAGGAGAAGATTGTCAGACATTATCACAAGGTGTTCTTTTGAAAATATGAAAACGTGGAGATAAAAAAAAATATGATTCTAATAAAACACGTGAACTTTAAATCTGAGCCAATTCCTTTCGGTCTAGTGCCTGCTGACAGACAGAGAGCATGTGTCTCTGGTCTGGTCTGGTTTAACACGGTCTCATGGTACTGTACTGCCTATTACCCTCCTGTGATGATGCCAGGGCGATGGAGTGGTCCAGAGGACCAGAACAAAACACTAAAGGGATTAGCTCTGCATGGGGGGAGCTGGTCCAAGGACAGGCCAAGACACTAACACAACTACATTGTCCAGACCCACAGGTTCCCCCCCCAGACAAACACAGCAGTCATCTCACCATTTTACATAAAGACATACTGTATCTACTCAGTGAATGTTCCCTATATACTTTACTGGCTCTCAAGAGCATCGTCCTCCATGAATGACAGTTGAAATACTTTGAATAACATCTCTGATAAATGTATGCAAATGAATCCAGTGACCGCACATGGTGCTGTGGAGCAGAAGGTAGAACACAGGCTAACAGGTGAACCAAAGGTCATTCATATGGTGATCAGCTGATCCCTGGATCTCTCACACCACCTCACCCCTCTTCACCCCACACCACCTCACCCCTCTTCACCCCACACCACCTCACCTCTCTTCACCCCACACCACCTCACCCCTCTTCACCCCACACCACCTCACCCCTCTTCACCCCACACCACCTCACCCCTCTTCACCCCACACCACCTCACCCCCTTCACCCCACACCACCTCACCCCTCTTCACCTCACACCACCTCACCCCTCTTCACCCCACACCACCTCACCTCTCTTCACCCCACACCACCTCACCCCTCTTCACCCCACACCACCTCACCCCTCTTCACCACCTCACCCCTCTTCACCCCACACCACCTCACCCCACACCACCTCACCCCTCTTCACCCCACACCACCTCACCCCTCTTCACTCCACACCACCTCACCCCTCTTCACCCCACACCACCTCACCCCTCTTCACCACCTCACCCCTCTTCACCCCACACCACCTCACCCCACACCACCTCACCCCTCTTCACCCCACACCACCTCACCCCTCTTCACCCCACACCACCTCACCTCTCTTCACCCCACACCACCTCACCCCTCTTCACCCCACACCACCTCACCCCACACCACCTCACCCCTCTTCACCCCACACCACCTCACCTCTCTTCACCCCACACCACCTCACCCCACACCACCTCACCTCTCTTCACCCCACACCACCTCACCTCTCTTCACCCCACACCACCTCACCCCACACCACCTCACCTCTCTTCACCCCACACCACCTCACCCCTCTTCACCCCACACCACCTCACCCCTCTTCACCCCACCACCTCACCTCTCTTCACCCCACACCACCTCACCCCACACCACCTCACCTCTCTTCACCCCACACCACCTCACCCCTCTTCACCCCACACCACCTCACCTCTCTTCACCCCACACCACCTCACCCCACACCACCTCACCTCTCTTCACCCCACACCACCTCACCCCTCTTCACCCCACACCACCTCACCCCACACCACCTCACCTCCACTTCTTATTCCCCAAAATGAAGAAATAAATGAAAACGGATGGTAAGGCAGGGGTACTGAGGTGATTGGCTAACTCTGTAAATGGCTTTGCTTGTGTGTGTGTGTGTGTGTGTGTGTGTGTGTGTGTGTGTGTGTGTGTGTGTGTGTGTGTGTGTGTGTGTGTGTGTGTGGTTCAGACAGACAGCTGGCCACAGTTGGAATAGAAACACAGGGGCCTTATACAATAGGCATAGCAGGGATTGACATGAAGGGTTGCCCGGTTACCTGGGGCAAGTGAACTGAGTAGTCATGCTAGTTGAGTGTGCTGGGAGGTTGCCCCATTGGGCAGTTGATTTAAAAAAGCAAGCTTGGAACACCTGTATTTGGGGAGTTTCCCCCATTCTTCTCTGCAGATCCTCTCAACCTCTGGCAGGTTGGATGGAGAGTGTCACTACACAGCTATTTTCAGGTCTCTCCAGAGATGTTAAATTGGGTCCAAGTCCGGACTCTGGGCCACTCAAGGACATTCAGAGACTTGTCCCGAAGCCACTCCTGCGTTGTCTTGGCTGTGTGCTTATGGTCGTTGTCCTGTTGGAAGGTGAACATTTGCCCCAGTTTGAGGTCCTGAGCGCTCTGGAGCAGGTTTTTTTATCAGGTTTTTTAGCCACCACCATGCTTCACCGTAGGGATGGTGCCAGGTTTCCTCTAGAAGTGACGCTTGGCATTCAGGCCAGAGAATCAGGCCAGAGAATCTTGTTTCTCATGGTCTGAGAGTCCTTTAGGTGCCTTTTGGCAAACTCCAAGAGGGCTGTCATGTGCATTTTACTGAGGAGTGGCTTCCGTTTGGCCACTCTACCATAAAGGCCTGATTGGTGGAGTGCTGCAGAGATAGTTGTCCTTCTGGAAGGTTCTCCCATCTCCACAGAGGAACTCTGGAGCTCTGTCAGAGTGACCATCTGAGTCTTGGTCACCTCCCTGACTTCTCCTCTGATTTCCCAGTTTAGCCAGGTGACCAGCTCTAGGAAGAGTCATGGTGGTTCCAAATGTATTCCATTTAAGATGGATGGAGTTTTTAAATTGTACCTTTTATTTAACTAGGCAAGTCGGTTAAGAACAAATTCTTATTTCCAATGACGGCCTAGGAACAGTGGGTTACCTGCCCTGTTCAGGGGCAGAACGACAGATTCTTTGTCAGTTCTGGGATTCGATCTAGCAACCTTTCGGTTACTGGTCCAACGCTCTAACCACTAGGCTACTTGTCGCCCCAGTGGTCTTGGGGACCTTCAATGATGCAGACATTTTTTGGTACCCTTCCCCAGATCTGTGCCTCGACACAATCCTGTCTCGGAGCCCTACGGACAAGTCCATGCACTGTCAACTGTGGGACCTTATATAGACAGACAGGTGTGTGCCTTTCCAAATCATGTTTAATCAATTGAATTTACCACAGGTTGGACTCCAATCAAGTTGTAGGAACATCTCAAGGATGATCAATGGAAACAGGATGCACCGGAGCTCAATTTCGAGTCTCATAGAGAAGGGTCTGATTACTTATGTAAGTTATATAAGTTATATATTTTTTGTTAGTTTTTTTGCAAACATTTCTAAAAGCCTGTATTCACTTTGTCATTATGGGCTATTGTGTGTAGATTGATGAGGAAAAACATGTATTAAATCCATTTTAAAATAAGACTGTAACGTAACAATATGTGGATAAAGGGGTCTGAATACTTTCTGAATGTACTGTACATGGCAGTTGGGCAAGTTGAATCTGCTCTGACAATTGTTTTGCTGATAACCAAATGAAAAATAATTCCAGTATTGATGTTTCTGATTCCTCCCCTGTGTGTAGGTGAAAGGCAGACAATACACAGTAAGACACTTCTACGTGTAAATAGCTCATTTACATGTTTTCGGTCAAGTGATCATAATCTTCGGGCAACCAACTATTACTCCCGATTTTCCCAATGGGCAAGTGCCTTTCAGACTTTATGTCAATCCCTGAAATACTTGCTTTCATACTTTAAGTCAATCGCTGGCAAAGTACACAGTAGCCAACATTGCCTTTGCTTTCATTCTCCCTTGAAGAGTTCACCAGCTAATCAAATTCTACCGTTCAGACTCCATCTCATCAAACCTATCCCAACACGAAAACAGCAATGAAAAAGAAGCAAAAGCATTTAGTCAGATAACACTTGAATATTTCTAAGGACACCAGTCTTACCTTATCAAACACACTCCTTGTTGCTTGGTTTGTAGAGACCATTTTCTGTTTTGATTTTTGAAACCATTCTATTGAATATAATGTAACTGCTTAAAGAACTTGCAGGACACCTGCAGAAACAGTTTGGCCTGCCAACCTTCTCCAGAACTACAAACATGTGATGTCTTGTTCAATGGTCGCTAAACCCATTTCATTTTATTGGTTCCTTTTCTTAAATGTTTGGTTGAGCAAGTATTACGAAAGAAAAGCTAACAACCGTTTTAAACATATAATTAAAGTGAGCACAGTGCTGTTATCTTTTATTCTGAGGGACTCGTTTTAAGAAACTCCTCTTTTCTTGCTTAGTTTTGGGAGCTATGCAGAATTCCCCCCCCCCCCCCCCTCTTCTTTCACATAACCTATTAGCCTAATAATCCTCTCCTCGGTTCAACATCATTTACTTCATTTAGTTCACAATATAATCAGATTGAGGAAAATAATTCCTTAGATTCACCATACTGTTTTTTTTTTCAATGTTTTCTCAATTCCTCTTCAATACCAATCATGAAGCATGACAGCAAACACTAAGTCAATATTAAGCACGATTAACATCCTACCTCCTCATGGTAATCCCAAATATATCCTAGAGAAGAGAGGGCGAGAGAGCCAGCCTGATGATAGAAACAGAGTCAGGGAGAGAGATAAAGACTGAGGTATCCCAGGCTCTAAGCCCGTCTCTCCAAGCCTCTTAAATAAAATAGACGGCCCAACGCCCAACCCTAACGGTTGGATCCTGCTGATGACGGCCCAAGTGGAACGGCCCACCACTACAGTAGCTAATCCTGTGTAACTGGCTAGAGCTTACTACCACCTCCCATTGACCACCTTACTGGACCCAGAACCCCCCCACTGTATTATACAGTATAACATAACATAATATCATATATAATAACCACTGTATTATACAGTAATATACTATTTTCGGCTAACACATCTCAGGGATCAGAGGTCAAAAGGTGAATTGCAAACAATGGTAACTAGTGTAAATGCAACCTCATTAACTGAACAGATATTCACTAGAGCAGAACAGTTATGTTGTAATGTGAATGTTGTGTGTGAATAGAGAACTGAATAGCACTGCAGCTGTTCTGAAGTGATTTATCACCGTTGTAACCTGCTTAGGGATAGTGTGTGTGTGTGTGTGTGTGTGTCTTCAGACATGATAGACTACCGCTATACATGACCTTTGACCTCTGTTAACCATGAGGCCCTTTGGAGAATCCTCCTGATGTGGCTGCCCTACACAATGTGTTAACATCCTCCACTTCCTGCATGCCGGTGTGTCATTCTCTCTGGTAGTGAAACCACAGAGCCAATCGAGATAAGGACCGAAGTAAAGGAAGGCTGGGTCATCGCAACAACCCTCTTCTGGCTGGAATGGGTCACCTTACAGAGAGCAGACTGTCCATAGGCATAAACATCACCTACAGGACAGATGGGAACATATTCAATATTATCCGTTTTAGAGCCAAGTCTAGAACCACAACCACAAGCACTTCTGTGAGTGCCTGCTCAGAAGCTGGCCATCGTAATGAGGCATCAACTCCTCCGGTAAAGAAGCCATCGTTATGAGGCATCAACTCCTCCGGTATAGAAGCCATCGTAATCAGGCATCAACTCCTCCGGTCTAGAAGCCATCGTATTGAGGCATCAACTCCTCCGGTATAGAAGCCATCGTAATCAGGCATCAACTCCTCCGGTATAGAAGCCATCGTATTTAGGCATCAACTCCTCCGGTATAGAAGCCATCGTATTGAGGCATCAACTCCTCCGGTATAGAAGCCATCGTTATGAGGCATCAACTCCTCCGGTATAGAAGCCATCGTAATGAGGCATCAACTCCTCCGGTATAGAAGCCATCGTAATCAGGCATCAACTCCTCCGGTATAGAAGCCATCGTATTTAGGCATCAACTCCTCCGGTATAGAAGCCATCGTTATGAGGCATCAACTCCTCCGGTATAGAAGCCATCGTAATCAGGCATCAACTCCTCCGGTATAGAAGCCATCGTAATCAGGCATCAACTCCTCCGGTATAGAAGCCATCGTAATGAGGCATCAACTCCTCCGGAATAGAAGCCATCGTAATGAGGCATCAACTCCTCCGGTATAGAAGCCATCGTAATGAGGCATCAACTCCTCCGGTATAGAAGCCATCGTTATGAGGCATCCACTCCTCCGGTATAGAAGCCATCGTTATGAGGCATCAACTCCTCCGGTATAGAAGCCATTGTTATGAGGCATCAACTCCTCCGGTATAGAAGCCATCGTTATGAGGTATCAACTCCTCCGGTATAGAAGCCATCGTAATGAGGCATCAACTCCTCCGGTATAGAAGCCATCGTAATCAGGCATCAACTCCTCCGGTATAGAAGCCATCGTATTGAGGCATCAACTCCTCCGGTAAAGAAGCCATCGTATTGAGGCATCAATTCCTCCGGTATAGAAGCCATCGTAATCAGGCATCAACTCCTCCAGTATAGAAGCCATCGTAATGAGGCATCAACTCCTCCGGTATAGAAGCCATCGTTATGAGGCATCAACTCCTCCGGTATAGAAGCCATCGTAATGAGGCATCAACTCCTCCGGTATAGAAGCCATCGTAATCAGGCATCAACTCCTCCGGTATAGAAGCCATCGTTATGAGGTATCAACTCCTCCGGTATAGAAGCCATCGTAATGAGGCATCAACTCCTCCGGTATAGAAGCCATCGTAATCAGGCATCAACTCCTCCGGTATAGAAGCCATCGTATTGAGGCATCAACTCCTCCGGTAAAGATGCCATCGTATTGAGGCATCAATTCCTCCGGTATAGAAGCCATCGTAATCAGGCATCAACTCCTCCGGTATAGAAGCCATCGTAATCAGGCATCAACTCCTCCGGTATAGAAGCCATCGTTATGAGGTATCAAATCCTCCGGTATAGAAGCCATCGTAATGAGGCATCAACTCCTCCGGTATAGAAGCCATCGTTATGAGGCATCCACTCCTCCGGTATAGAAGCCATCGTTATGAGGCATCAACTCCTCCGGTATAGAAGCCATTGTTATGAGGCATCAACTCCTCCGGTATAGAAGCCATCGTTATGAGGTATCAACTCCTCCGGTATAGAAGCCATCGTAATGAGGCATCAACTCCTCCGGTATAGAAGCCATCGTAATCAGGCATCAACTCCTCCGGTATAGAAGCCATCGTATTGAGGCATCAACTCCTCCGGTAAAGAAGCCATCGTATTGAGGCATCAATTCCTCCGGTATAGAAGCCATCGTAATCAGGCATCAACTCCTCCAGTATAGAAGCCATCGTAATGAGGCATCAACTCCTCCGGTATAGAAGCCATCGTTATGAGGCATCAACTCCTCCGGTATAGAAGCCATCGTAATCAGGCATCAACTCCTCCGGTATAGAAGCCATCGTAATCAGGCATCAACTCCTCCGGTATAGAAGCCATCGTTATGAGGTATCAACTCCTCCGGTATAGAAGCCATCGTAATGAGGCATCAACTCCTCCGGTATAGAAGCCATCGTAATCAGGCATCAACTCCTCCGGTATAGAAGCCATCGTATTGAGGCATCAACTCCTCCGGTAAAGATGCCATCGTATTGAGGCATCAATTCCTCCGGTATAGAAGCCATCGTAATCAGGCATCAACTCCTCCAGTATAGAAGCCATCGTAATGAGGCATCAACTCCTCCGGTATAGAAGCCATCGTTATGAGGCATCAACTCCTCCGGTATAGAAGCCATCGTAATCAGGCATCAACTCCTCCGGTATAGAAGCCATCGTAATCAGGCATCAACTCCTCCGGTATAGAAGCCATCGTATTGAGGCATCAACTCCTCCGGTATAGAAGCCATCATAATGAGGCATCAACTCCTCCAGTATAGAAGCCATCGCAATGAGGCATCAACTCCTCAAGTATAGAAGCCATCGTTATGAGGTATCAACTCCTCCGGTATAGAAGCCATCGTAATGAGGCATCAACTCCTCCGGTATAGAAGCCATCGTAATCAGGCATCAACTCCTCCGGTATAGAAGCCATCGTATTGAGGCATCAACTCCTCCGGTAAAGAAGCCATCGTATTGAGGCATCAATTCCTCCGGTATAGAAGCCATCGTAATCAGGCATCAACTCCTCCAGTATAGAAGCCATCGTAATGAGGCATCAACTCCTCCGGTATAGAAGCCATCGTTATGAGGCATCAACTCCTCCGGTATAGAAGCCATCGTAATCAGGCATCAACTCCTCCGGTATAGAAGCCATCGTAATCAGGCATCAACTCCTCCGGTATAGAAGCCATCGTTATGAGGTATCAACTCCTCCGGTATAGAAGCCATCGTAATGAGGCATCAACTCCTCCGGTATAGAAGCCATCGTAATCAGGCATCAACTCCTCCGGTATAGAAGCCATCGTATTGAGGCATCAACTCCTCCGGTAAAGATGCCATCGTATTGAGGCATCAATTCCTCCGGTATAGAAGCCATCGTAATCAGGCATCAACTCCTCCAGTATAGAAGCCATCGTAATGAGGCATCAACTCCTCCGGTATAGAAGCCATCGTTATGAGGCATCAACTCCTCCGGTATAGAAGCCATCGTAATCAGGCATCAACTCCTCCGGTATAGAAGCCATCGTAATCAGGCATCAACTCCTCCGGTATAGAAGCCATCGTATTGAGGCATCAACTCCTCCGGTATAGAAGCCATCATAATGAGGCATCAACTCCTCCAGTATAGAAGCCATCGCAATGAGGCATCAACTCCTCAAGTATAGAAGCCATCGTAATGAGGCATCAACTCCTCCAGTATAGAAGCCATCGTAATGAGACATCAACTCCTCCAGAACAATGTCCAGCCAGCCACCTCCAGAACCATGTCCAGCCAGCCACCTCCAGAACAATGTCCAGCCAGCCACCTCCATAACCATGTCCAGCCAGCCACCTCCAGAACAATGTCCAGCCAGCCACCTCCAGAACAATGTCCAGCCAGCCACCTCCAGAACCATGTCCAGCCAGCCACCTCCAGAACAATGTCCAGCCAGCCACCTCCAGAACCATGTCCAGCCAGCCACCTCCAGAACCATGTCCAGCCAGCCACCTCCAGAACCATGTCCAGCCAGACCCAAACAACAACGCTGAACCATGATAACTGGAGGGAAACGATACTGGACTATGAGGGATCCCAAAGGATGGTCTCTCTACATCTCTAAAACACACACTATCAGAGGTTATGTACACCAGTAGTTTTTTAGTCCAATAAGTGCCTCGACTTCCCTCTCCCTAACCAGCTGAAACATACAGGCGTTCCCTGAGTGTCACTTTACAGGTTAAATCAAAGCTGCTGCTTTCAGGATCAGGAGCCTCTGCCCAGAGTCCACATAGATAATACCACAAAGCTGATATCCACAGCCGTGATGACATCAGAGTTCACTACAGGTCAAAAGTTTCAAAAGTTTAAGAACACCTACTCATTCAAGGGTTTTTCTTTATTTTTACTATTTTCTACGTTGTACAATAATAGTGAAGACATCAAAACTATGAAATAACACATATGGAATCATGTAGTAACCAAAAAAGTGATAAACAAATCAAAATATATTTTACATTTGAGATTCTTCAAATAGCCACCATTTGCCTTGATGACAGCTTTGCACACTCTTGGCATTCTGGTAACTCTAAACTACAGTAGTAAAATACACCAGTAGTAAAATACACTAGTAGTTACCTACACCAGTAGTAAAATAAACCAGTAGTTACCTACACCAGTAGTAAAATACACCAGTAGTTACCTACACCGGTAGTAGAATACACCAGTAGTTACCTACACCAGTAGTTTGACTACACCAGTACATCAGTAGTTATCCACACCAGTAGTTAGCTACACCAGTAGTAAAATACACCAGTAGTTAGACTACACCAGTAGTAAAATACACCAGTAGTTAGACTACACCAGTAGTTAGACTACACCAATAGTAAAATACACCAGCAGTTACCTACACCAGTAGTTAGACAACACCAGTAGTTATCTACACCATTCATTACCTACACCAGAAGTTAGCTACACCAGTAGACTACACCAGTAGTAAAATACACCAGTAGTTAGACTACACCAGTAGTTACCTACACCATAGTTAGACTACACCAGTAGTAAAATACACCAGTAATTACCTACGCCAGTAGTTAGACTACACCAGTAGTAAAATACACCAGTAGTTACCTACACTAGTAGGTAGACTACACCAGTGGTAAAATACACCAGTAGTTACCTACACCAGTGGTAATATACACTAGTAGTTACCTACACCAGAAGTTAGCTACACCAGTATACCAGTAGTTACCTAAACCAGTAGTTACCTACATCAGTAGATACCTACACCAGTAGTTACCTACACCAGTAGTTAGACTACACCAGTACATCAGTAGTTATCTACACCAGTAGTTAGCTACACCATTAGTTAACTATACCAGTAGTTATTTTCACCAGTAGTTACCTACACCAGTAGTTAGACTACACCAGTACATCAGTAGTTATCTACACCAGTAGTTATCTACACCATTAGTTAGCTACACCAGTAGTTACCTACACCAGTAGTTAGCTACACCATTAGTTAACTAGACCATTAGTTAACTAGACCATTAGTTAACTAGACCATTAGTTAACTAGACCATTAGTTAACTAGATCATTAGTTAGCTACACCGCTAGTTTGGTAATATGGTACAGGAACTTGACGCTGACCCTGGACGGACTTTGAGAGGAAAATATCAAACTAAACATATTTTAAAATCAATAATTTGGGAAAGTACTGTATGATAAAAAAAAAAACAGTGTATTGTGAAAGGATGGCCCGAGCATGTGCTATGTTTGATTCTGGGAGAAGAGTATGGTCCAATGGTAACGTCATAGGAGGAAAAAAAGAAAAATCGACCAATCAAAACTAACCAGGGTACAGCCCTCTAAGACTGTTGTCTTTTAGCCCCAGTTGACTCAATGCTTCCTGGGAGATTAAGGCAGCGAACAGCAAACCTACTATTTCCACGAGATCAAGCCTTGATAGTGATCTCCCCATTGTGTGTTGTCTACAATGTACGCTATTCATACCCCGGGATTCCTTCATCTCTGTGTGGCCCCAGAGGAAGTGTTCTTCTTCTCACTGTTTATCTATATACAGTTACATCCTTACTGTACGCACAAGAAACACTAGTACAAGGATGGTTTACGAGGATGACATCCATTGTGTATACTGCCACCCAGATTGAGCATTTAAGAGTAAATTCTGACTAACCTCATCACAAACAGTAAGTTCTGACTGACAATCCTCACTGTGTTTACATATAGTTGAAGTCGGAAGATTACATACACCTTAGCTAAATACATTTAAACTCAGTTTTTCCACATTTCCTGACATATAATCCCAGTAAGAAATCCCTGTTTTAGGTCAGTTAGGATCACCACTTTATTTTAAGAATGTGAAATGTCAGAATAATAGTAGAGATAATTATTTATTTCAGCTTTTATTTATTTCTTCACACGTTTACTCAACTTTCAGTTGAGTTGAACTATTCACTCAACTAGTATTTGGTAGCATTGCCTTTAAATTGTTTAACTTGTGTCAAACGTTTTGGGTGGCCTTCCACAAGCTTCCCACAATAAGTTGGGTGTGTTTTGGCCCATTCCTCCTGAAAGAGCTGGTGTAACTGAGTCAGGTTTGTAGGCCTCCTTGCTCGCACACACTTTTTCAGTTCTGCCCACAAAGAGCACTGTGTTTGAAGGTAGGCCTTGAAATCATCCACAGGTACACCTCCAATTGACTCAAATTATGTCAATTAGCCTTTCAGAAGCTTCTAAAGCCATGACTTCATTTTCTGGAATTTTCCAAGCTGTTTAAAAGGCACAGTCAACTTAGTGTATGTACACTTCTGACCCACTGGAATTGTGATACAGTGAATGATAAGTGAAATAATCTGTCTGTAAACAATTGTATGTAACTCATAGAGGAGCAGCACCAGTATGTAACTCATAGAGGAGCAGTACCAGTATGTATCTCATAGAGGAGCAGTATGTAACTCATAGAGGAGCAGCACCAGTATGTAACTCAGAGGAGCAGCACCAGTATGTAACTCATAGAGGAGCAGTACCATTATGTAACTCATAGAGGAGCAGTACCAGCATGTATCTCATAGAGGAACAGTACCAGTATGTAACTCATAGAGGAGCAGTACCAGTATGTATCTCATAGAGGAGCAGTATGTAACTCATAGAGGAGCAGCACCAGTATGTAACTCATAGAGGAGCAGTACCAGTATGTATCTCATAGAGGAGCAGTATGTAACTCATAGAGGAGCAGCACCAGTATGTAACTCATAGAGGAGCAGTACCAGTATGTATCTCATAGAGGAACAGTACCAGTATGTATCTCATAGAGGAGCAGTACCAGTATGTAACTCATAGAGGAGCAGTACCAGTATGTAACTCATAGAGGAGCAGTACCAGTATGTAACTCATAGAGGAGCAGTACCAGTATGTAACTCATAGAGGAGCAGTACCAGTATGTATCTCATAGAGGAGCAGTACCAGTATGTATCTCATAGAGGAGCAGTACCAGTATGTATCTCATAGAGGAGCAGTACCAGTATGTATCTCATAGAGGAGCAGTACCAGTATGTATCTCATAGAGGAGCAGTACCAGTATGTATCTCACATAGGAGCAGTACCAGTATGTATCTCATACAGGTGCAGTACCAGTATGTATCTCATAAAGGAGCAGTACCAGTATGTAACTCATAGAGGAGCAGTACCAGTATGTATCTCATACAAGTGCAGTACCAGTATGTATCTCATAGAGGAGCAGTACCAGTATGTATCTCATACAGGTGCAGTACCAGTATGTATCTCATAGAGGAGCAGTACCAGTATGTATCTCATAGAGGAGCAGTACCAGTATGTATCTCATAGAGGAGGAGGAGCAGCATCCTGACTAGAGCATGATAACGATTCAGAATTTGACAGAGTAATCTGACGCACACACACAACACAGCACAGTCACACAACACACACCACACAGTCACACAACACACAGTCACACAACACACAGTCACACATAACATAGTCACACACACCACACAGTCACACAGTCACACACCACACAGTTACAGTCACACACCACACAGTCACAGTCACACACCACACAGTCACACAACACACACAGTCACACAGTCACACACACCACACAGTTACACAGTCACACACCACACAGTTACAGTCACACACCACACAGTCACACACAGTCACACACCGCACAGTCACACACCACACAGTCACACACAGTCACACACCACACAGTAACACAGTCACACATCAAATCACACACCACACCGTCACACACCACACAGTCACACACCACACAGTCACACACCACACAGTCACACACCACACAGTCACACACCACACACACAACACAGTCATACACAACACAGTCACACAGTCACACACACTGGAGGGACAGATGGATAAACACTACAAAATAAGACACAACAAAATAAGTTACGTACAGTAGACAGACAGACAGACAGACATGGCACAACAGGTATACAACTACCAGAAATACAGTTGGACATATGTTGGCAGAGGCCCTCCAGGCCCTGGAGTCACAGTGGAAGAACCCCAGGAACCTGGAGACACAGTGACAGAACCCCAGGGCTCTGGATACACAGTGACAGAACCCCAGGGCCCTGGATACA